>NW_027635860.1:11134768-11404759 GCF_903797595.1 Erithacus rubecula
GTCCTTCCAGGGGCCCGTGTCTCCTAAGTATCCCGCAAGGCTGTGATCTGCACCTTTGGACCCCTCTGACCGCTGAGCACAGGCGGCCTGCACAGACTCGGGACACCAGGGCTCACTTCTACACTGCTCCTAATTTAATGCTGCCCGTTGCCTGATGCCAAGAACTTCTCGGCCCTCTCAGCATCCCAGCAAAGAGATGCTTCCATGTCCAAATTCAAAACTTATCAGCCAGGGTGCCTGGCTTGGCTGAAGCAGCACTAGGTCATGCAGACATAGAGCCGCCAGCATCCTCAGCCACAAGGACCAAGGGTTGACTCATCCAAAACCTGAAGCTTGTCTCTGCACCAAAGGCACTGGCAAGCACAGGTGCAACTCACTGGCTCTGCATGCAGTGGCTGTGGAGGGACAGCAGCTGGCGTCTTGATGTCTCTTTGCTTCTCTTTTGCCTCTTCCTCAGCAAGAGAGGGAGCAGAGGAGATGCTGAGCCTGCTGTGAGGCCTGCAGACAGAGAGCAGTGAGAGAGACTGGGAGCAGGCAACCTTTAGGAGCTGGTTTCTGTTGACTTGCGTATACAGGAAGAGGACGGGAATCACAGAGTTTGACGCAAGTGCATTCAGAGTCATGAAAATCCTACGAGGATGGGTGAATTAGCTGGGACTCCATCTTGCTGTGCATTTTGGCTGCCGCACTTGGCTTTCATCTCTGCAAAGGCTTTTCATTGGAAAATGAGGGCAGAGCCAGTGCTCCCTTTGCTACTGCTGAGGCCAACAGCCACTTGGGCTTTCTATCAGCCTCGCAGGCTGGCACTCTACGCTCTCCTGCAACAGGCCAAGCTCACAGCTTGCCCCACAATTCTTAACACGCCAGCAACGTCACAAGTTCCTTCGCCACTCACCAAAGGACCGTCTTGTCTCCATGTGCGTCTGAGGTGACCTGCAGCGAGCAAAGGAAAAGGAGACAGATGCCCTTAGAAATGTGCCAGTCTTGTGGAGTAGCACAGAACAATTTAGTCCCAACAGAGAACATTTCCCCTTTCCCAACATGCCCCCAGGAGCAACCGTTCTTTCCCACGGCAAGTAAGAGAACAAGAAGGGACACTACCCTAGGCTCAGTCTACATTTGGACCTCTTGTGCCAGGAGGGAAATAGAAACATGGTCACGGAATTGCCTGCTGCTTTTTAACAAGCCGGACTTTCTCTTCTGCCCAACAGCTCAAGCCATGTTTTCCTCTCCTCCTTGCTGCATTTGATGGACTTCTTCAGAAACTGCGTGCAGTAATCCCCATCCATTTTCTGAAGACCATACCCAAGGAAAGCTTCCCCCTCGGGCCCTCTTCCCTGTGCCAGCTCTCTGCTGAAGAGCCCTGGGAACGCCTCCTGGCTTCAGCAGCAAACCCTAAACTGGTGTGAACTTTGTGCTGCATCGCCAAGGCAATCAGTGTCTTGGCACACCATAAAGGCTGGAGTCAGACGGCCAAGGCCCCTAAATGGCAGAATGTGCAGCCAAAGATGCTTTCCCTCACTCCCAGAGAGAACCGCAGCACGTTTACAAGTGTTTCTGAGGATCTCTCCTTAGAGTCTGCACCTTGCAGGTGCTCCAGGTTGAAGCAGCAAGCTGAAGGAATGACAGACTCCAGTGGCACGCACTGTCCCGTGCAGGGAACGCAACCTGCTGCAGGTTGCATTGCAAATGCTCTCCAGCCAGCACCTGGTACAGACACCCCTTTTGGAACTGACCCTATTGGCAACACATTTCCCACAGTGGGGGCAGCTGAATGGTCCTTTTGCTCCCAAATCAACTGGGTCACTACTCAGGCACAAAGAGCAGAGTGAAGCACAGGCCAGGTGATGTGACCCCCAGGAAAAACCTTCACTTACGAGTCAGTCGCACCAGGCAGTAGCCGGAAAAGGCAACAGAAAAAACGGTGCAAGCCGCGGCACACACTCTCCCGATCATTTTAGCGGTGCTCTGCAGGCTTGCACACTGAATGTCAGCTGACGGAAGAAGCAAGGCTTCTCTCAGGGTGCCGGCCGTCTGCTGAGAACCCTTTGATCACACGGATCCTCCTGCAGCCGGCGAGCGCAAGAGCTGCTCTGGACAGCGAGGCCTTGCGCGCACCGGGACGACGCTGTGCTGACAGCTCTGTGACGTGGCACCGCTTCCGTGACCTCACAAGAGCAGCTGCTCTGCCTTTGTTGCCGTACTTGTGGCAAGCAACTCCATCTCCTGTACAGCTGATGCACAGGAAAAGCCTGGCAGTTTCTCCTCAGGCATAAAACACCAGCAAAAATCCTCACGCTTCATGAGGCAGCGCTCGACACATCCCAGGCGGTATCAGAAAATGCGCTGGAACAGCTGGCACCCAAGAAATGCCAGCAAACGTCTCTTTTGGTCTCCAGGTCTTTGAATAAAACACAGTCTGCTTCTACCTTCTGGCATCTCAGTTGCTTCTCAAAAGCCAAACTTCTTCAATGATATTCAGGGGGCAAAAGAAGCAAGGCAAATCAATTTCCAGGCCTATTGCCCTGTGCAGTTGCTTCTCGAGCACATGGATGTGTGTTCACCTTAGCTTTGACTCAGTTTGGAGCCTCGTGACCTCCCTTTGTGTCAGGGAGATGCTGGCTTATCTCCTGATGCAAAGTTCTTCTCGTCCTGCTTGCTGTTCCTCTGGCAACTTCAAGTCTCAGAAGATCCAGAAGAGCCGTGCGCTCCTTCTTGGGCTGCCACAGTTTTGTTGCGTTGCAGCTCTGGCTGCAGCCTGTGGCCCACGGCTCTGCAATGGCCTGCAGATGTCGAGCCCGAGGAAGGCCCCTTTGCAACAGTCCATAGCCGCACTCTCACAGGTGTTTGCCCAGGCTCCGTGCTCCCTGGAAGATTCCCTGCAGGCATATGCATAGCCAAATGCCAGGAGAAATGACCTGTACTCACTGTGTTCTCTTGCAGAATCCCAAATGAAAGACAGGAGCCAGCTTGAGAGAGAAAGAAAATACTGGGTGCCAGGAGGGATCAAGTGCATGCAACTCCTCTGGAAACCAGCTCTGCTCACCCACAGAACAACGGTCCCAGGCTTAGCTCACTTTCCTGGTGACTCAGCCCACACAGATCCTCATCTGCTGGGCGTGAGGGGAGGGTCCGTAGTGACGCGGAGTCCCCAGGCAGGTGTGAAGGAGAGCCACTTGATTAGAGAACGTTCCACACTTTTCACTCATAAAAACATCATTCAACCAATCCCCCTGAAGCACAATGTGAACATACCGTGCTTTTTCTACCTCTCCAGTGGCCTTTCTAGCTCCAATTCAGCTGAGTCACTTTCCCCCAGTCCTTTCCTCCTCAGCTGCAGTAGCAGGCCTGAGGCATGATTTTACAAGGCCTTCCCTTTGGGAGCTTTGGCCTGTGTGCAACAGGTGGACAAGACAGTGTTTTGGAGGGGCCTTAGGCTGGGCTCTTCACACTTCAGATGCTGAGGGTAGGATTTGAAAATCAATGCTACTGCAATGGCCCTGCCCTTCCTGGTTGAAAAAAAAGACTGATTGTGGCACTCAGTGCCTTGAGTGAGTAGTTGAGAAGGTTGTAGGTTACACGTTGGACTTGATAAGCTCAACAACCTTTTCCAACCTACTTCATTCTCTGTCATTTTTCATAAGTGTGAAATTCTATTGCTGAAAATCTGCAGTAGATAGCCACAAGAGTTCCCTCCATTTGAAAGCGTCCGGTTTTCCCCATTTGCAAGTCAGCTCCCATCAAGCAGGCAATTGCAGGGCTTAGAGAAGGAAGAATGACACCTCAGCAAGGAATGCCGAGCGCAGGCCCTCGGATCCCCTGGAGCAGAGCACCTTGAAGGCCCAAAGCATGAAGAGAGGGAATCATAAGGAAAACGTGTGCTTCCAGCGCTCCTTTACTCTTCCATAGCCAGTGACCGCCAGGAAAGTGGGGCAAGCGGGGCCGGGTCCCTCCTCCTGCCCCGCTGGGAGGGGCGGCTGGCGCTGGAGGATTCCAGGGCGAGAGGGACAACATCTCTAGAGGGCAGCTGGTGTGGGGCCGCTGTCAGGGGGCTGTGGGGCGGGGAGGGGACCCTCCGTGAGGGGGAGGAGTCTTGGGCCGCTCGGAAGCAGAGCAAAGCCATGAAAGGGAGAAGCCATCTGCAGCACACGGCTTCCAAGACACGGACCAGTTCAGAGCCAGCGCGGCAAGGAAGGGAAACTACCAGGGCTCTGGAGGCTTCTGAGCTTTTATTGCCACTCCTACTGAAACTAAGGGCTGCAACTGAGTGTCTTCTGGCTACTTGATCATCTTCATCTTCCTCATTCTGTCTTCCAGCTGGTTTTTGGAGCACTGACACGTCGCAGCACGTGCGTGGCCAAGTTCTTCTGAGTCTCAGCTTGTTCTTTGATAGCTTCATTCTTATTTCTCCTTGAAGGATAATTCTGAACTAGCCTACATCAACAATACATCTACTCTTATCTGAACAATGCTGCATTAACAAAGCTTTCTAGACTCTACAGTCCTAACTAAAACCTAAGTAAACCTAAGAAAATCTGCAAACATGGAATGTCCTATGTCTGGCAGAGCTCCTTCTAAAACTCAGGGCATGGCTGAATCTCAGTCTAAACAGCATGCATCCCCTCTGCACTGCTCTCAGCGGGCGGGGCACAGGGTCTTCCTCAGGCGTAAGCGTCTCCTCTCCACTCTTTCTGCACTTCCTTGGCTGAGGTGATCAGAGCAGCCAGGCTGGAGGCAGGATCGCCTGAGGTCACAAAGGGATGCTGCCCAGAGGAAAAACACAACAAGAAAGAAACCCTTGTCACTTGGCAAGACCACAGGCTCCAGCAGGATTTATTTCTCTGGCTCCCGGGAAGAGGCACAAAGAGGACCGAGGGTGCCATCTGCCCCTGGGCCTTGCTGTGCTGCACCTGTCTCACCCAGGCCCACGTGGCCCACCCTCCTCTTCATCCCTTCCTGCGGGGCTCCTCAGCTCGCAGGCCCTTTGGCCGCTTTGCTTTTTCTCACCTGCAGCAGTTCCTGGGCAGACCAGCGCCTGTCCTCGTCTGCCTGCAGGCAGCACCGCAGGAAGTCGCGCAGGAGAGCCGAGTGGTGCCTGGGGTTCTGCAGTTTTGGGGGCCCGTTCCTTTCCATCAGTTCAAAAACCTTCAAGAAATGGCAGAGGACACTGCGGCTGATCCTTTCCTAGCCACAACAGCTCTGACCACACGAAGCCCCCTTTAGGAGCTCCACCTTACCCTCAGACGGGCTTCCCTCTGGTAAGGAGCTTCCCCTTCCACCATTTCCAGCCCCATGATCCCCAGCGACCAGATGTCCACTTTGGGGCCGTAGGCTTCTCCTCTCACCACTTGCGGTGCCATCCAGCTGGGAGTGCCCACCCTGGAGCTGCGCTTGCTGCGCTCGCGGCTCAGCTGAGCACAGAGGCCAAAGTCCGCTGAGGAGAAACACAAAGCCTGTCAGAGGCAGCTCCCCCTGCCAAACCGGCCAAAAGCATTGCCCACCCCAAGCCTGAAAAGGCCACCACGCTGCAGCCGGCTGCAAAAGCAGCCCTGATCTGCTCCCACGGAGGAGCTGCAGCCCGCAAAATAAGGCTTTGGCTGCCACAAAAACACCCTCACCTTCCTCACACTGGCCCAGCAGCACTTCTGGGCAACTGGCAGTCACCCTGAAGCAGCCCCGGAGCACATGCTGGCAACGCTGCACCTGCCCAGGGATACCCACCCAATTTGACAGATCCGTCCATGCCCACGAGAACGTTGTCGCTTTTGACGTCTCTGTGGATGACTTGGCGGGAATGAAGGAAACGCAATCCTTGTAGGCACTGAGAGAGAAAGGACGGAGGCAAGGGGAAAAGTTCAGCACCTGATGACAAGCTACAGAAAAGGAAAGGGCTCCATGAGACTGCCAGCTCTGTCATGGAGTTGAGAGGCAGGGCACAACATCACGGTGAGAAAAGAGAAAGGGAAAGAGCATGCTGCTTCAACACTCTCTGAAGAGGTCTCTCTTCTTGGAAGGCATCTGAAGATTCCTAAAGCCCTTGCTGGTTTTGGTAAAAAACACATGAAACTTGGCTAAGAGGCGGAATGGCAAAGAGTTTCTTTGGTTAGGCAGGGCTTGCCCTCAGTGAAGCCGTACTTGCTGCCTGGAAACACCTTCTTGTCCTCCGTGTTCCTTAGCAGAGTTTCTAAGAGGTTCTGCTTATGATCTCCCCAGGCACAGACACTGACAGATCAGAGTTCCCAGGATCCTTCTTTGTATCCGTTTTTATAATGGGTACAAATGTTTCTTTTTTTCCAGTTAAATGGGACTTAAACTTATTGCCAAGACTTTTCAAATTCCACAAATAGTGGCTTGGCAACTACAACAACCTGGGATTCATCCCATCATGTCTGTTATGGGCTGATGTTTGGACTGGCTCCTCTCCTTGCTTCCCCCGTGCAGCTGCCGGTCCCTCCCTCGGATGGTTTTATCTAGGCTGGTGTTTTCTGGCTCTCTCTCTCTTGCTGTGCTTTGGTTGTGGGCTGTGTCTTGCTCTCTGCCGTCTGCTCAGCTGTGACCCCCTCCCCTGGTTGCTTTGGCCGTTTTTTCCCTTTTCCCCCAGCTGTTTTGTCTGTGCCCCTGTGTTGGCTTGTCTTGGGTTTGCTTTTGCTTGTCTTGGGCTCGCTTTAGCTTGTCTTGGGCTTGCTTTGGGCCTGCTCCCGGATGCCCCTCCCCCTCTCTCCCTTCTCCCTGCTCCAGGGATTTGCACCGACTCCGGAGGACAAGGATCTGGACTTCGGGGGCCGCTGCTGGAGGTCGGCTTGGGAGGCTCTGCCGCTCTCCCCGGCGAGGACCGGCTGGGTTCGTCTCATCTGGGTTTGGGTTGGGGAGTGTTTCTTTTGTATTTTTGTTAATAAAAAAGTTTTTTCCATTTTCACCAGAAGAACAATTCTTTCTGAGCTCATTGAAGGAAGGAATTGTAAAAAAGAAAAGGGGGGGGGGGCCCTTTGGAGCTCTTTTTTCCCCAAATTTGTCCTAAACTTGGACATACTTTTTGGGGGTTTCGGCCTTTGCTGGGTTCGGCCTAGAGTGTTGGCAACAACCTGCGTAACTGGGATAGGACACAATTTATCTCCCTGTTCCCTCTCCTCTGTCTCCTGCTCTATAGTGCCTAGCAGGGTGCGATATGCATGTGCTGGGGCCCAGCTCACTGTAATAATCCTTTTCTCTTTAGAACCATCCTGGCACTTCCCTTTTAAGTAGCTTGCAACCTCGATTGGATCCTGAATCTTTTCAGTTGGGAATTCCCAGATTATGGGGTCAGAAAATTCCTTTAAAATCTGGCCCATTTTCTCCCATTTGCCATTCCACTCAAGATTCCTCCTGCCGAGCTTGACTCCTAAATCAGGAGTCTTCCCAGCCCCTTTAGAAATCTCAGCCTTCATTCTATATAGACTGTAAATGGTGCAACAAAGACTTACTAAATTAATTACCATAAAGATGATTTCCTTAATACTCAGGGAGATCTGAATGTTTTCTAATAAAGATGTAACCGATTCAGAGGAGAGGAAAGGAAATAAAGGCAGGAAATCTTCTTTGCCTGCTTCTCCTCTAATAAATAACACAAACCATGATTTATACATTCCTGAAGCAGATTCCAACATTCTCATAAATCTCCTGTAAGCCATTGCAACCAAGCCTAGCCCGATGAGCATTTTTGTCAATATTCCTTTCATACAAAAACTACGCATCAAAGACAACACCGGAGCTATCTCCGGATGAGTAAACAGACCCATTGACCACAAAGGCATCAAAACATCAAAGAAACCTAACGAGCCGACATACAAACAGGTCCCCACCACGAAAGACATTATGGATTTAAGAAACTTAGCCATGCCGACAGCTGAAACCAACATAGTATTAGATAAAAGTTTTTTCCACTTTTTTCTGGTGCTGATAACGCCAAGGTCGCGGGTTCGATCCCCGTACGGGCCACCAAAAAGTATGTCCAAGTTTAGTCCCATTTAACTGGAAAAAAAAATTTACAAAAAAGACCCAATATTGAATCATTAAATAATAGAATTTTCTAGGTTTGAAAAGACCTTTAAGACTGAGTCTAGCTAGCCTGCGTTTTCCACCCTGCCACCAAGCCTTGTTCCTCAGAGCCATATCTGCATGTCTTTGAAATACCCCCAGGAATGGTGAGCCAACCATACAACAACCTGCTTGTGCTTGACAACCTTTTCCATAAAGAACAAAATCTGAGACCATTTCCTATTGTTCCATCACTTGTTACCTTGGAGATCGACCCCCACCTGGCTACAGCCTCCTCTTAGTCAATTGTGGAAAGTGACTGAACCTCCTTTGTTCCTGGCTAAACATCCTCAGGTCCTGCAGCTTCTCCTCATCAGACTTGTGTTCCCTTTGCCTACTGCATTGCCCTTCTCTAGACTCTTTCCAGCACCTCAGTGTCATTTGTGTCGTGAGAGGCCTAAAACTGAATGCAGAATTCAAGGTGTGGCCTCACTAGCACTGAGTGCAAGGGATGGGCATCACCCTGATCCTGCTGGACACAGTATTTCTGATTCAAGCCACAATAATCTTGGGCTTCTTGGCAACCTGGGCATACAACAGTTTCATGTCCAGCTGTTGACCAGCACCCCCAGGTCCTTTTCTGCCAAGCAGTTTTCCAGGGATTCTGGAGAGAGGCTGAGACACTCATTAGTGATTAAGTCCTTTTTACTGCACCATTGCCCTCCAGGGTGATAATTTTATTGTATTAATTTCCTGCCCTGGGATAAGGATGTATTGGAAATAGCAAATCTGTACTGGTAAAGGACTACAGAGAGGTGAAAGACCCTAATGTAGTAGTTTCACAGACACAGTCCTTTGGGAGGATCTGTTATACTTCCCCAAACAGTACTTCACAGAATCACATTGTTGAAAGTAGACCTCATGAGATGTTATGTAGTCCAAACATCTGTTCAAGCAGAGTCAGCAAGAGCAGGTTTGCCAGAGCTGTGTCTAGCCACTTTTTGAGTAGCTCCAAGAACTGAGATTCTGAAACCTCTCTGAGGAACTTGTGTCAGAATTTAATGATGCTTTCAACAAAAACAACAACAACAACAACAACAACAACAACAACAACAGATTCCTTGTCTTCAAATGGAATTTCATGATGCCTTTGTGCTTTTTGCCTCTTGTCTTGTCAGTGAGAAAAGCCTCATGCCATCTTCTTTATACCCTCTGCTTGAATAATAATGAGATTTCCTGCCAAGCTTTCTTTTATCCAAAAGGTTCCACGTCCTTCAGGCTTTCTTCATGAGACATGCTCCTGTTCATTAATCAGCCTCATAGCCCTCCTCTGCTGAGTAGAAAGGAAAGATGACCCCTCTCACACTGCTGGTAATGCTCTGACAGCACACTGCAGGCCCCTTTTACCATGACAATATTTTGCTGGCTCATGGTCAACTTTTTGCCTGCCAAGACAGACTGCCAGTGCTTTCTTAGCAGCCCTGCAAAGAACAGGTCAGCCCCAAGTGTTCTTTGATGCCTGAGGTTGTTCCTCCCCAGGTGCAAGGCTTTTCAATTCCCCTTGTTGAATTTTATGAGCTTTCTGTTAGCCCTTTTCTCCATTTCTTCCTTGCCCCTCTTAATCACAGCACAAATAATTTGTCTTCCAACCACTCCTCCCTGTTTTGTGTTGTCTGTCTTTAAAACATACTAGGTGGTATGAACCAAAACTGTGCCAAGAAATAGACTAATAGTGAAACAATATGAATGAACAGAAGCTAATGGATTTAATTCATTCATCAGCCATCTCTGCCTAATGTATGACATAGATGTCATCTAAGCCACGAAGACACTGATTTATTTTTCCTTGTTAAGAAATAGTCACAGCATTTAGTCTATATGCTGTTAAAACAGAAGTGTTTATATCTGATGTATAAATATTTTTCTTTTACTAATCAACAAAATACTCAGGGTAGTTCCTGCCCCTCCTCCCCCTCAACTTCTTCAGTTCTATTTTCTCTTGTTTGTCACTAGGTTTCTGCATAAATTAGTACTACCAGCACAAGGGAAACTACAGGTGATATTTTTAGAAGTTATTTGAATGAAGCTGTCAAACATAGGGCTACAGAGTATTGAAGAAAACATTAAAAATCTGCTCTGTCCAAAATGTAACTCAAAAAGCAATTGAATTCTTCACTTTGATAAATAAACCTCAGGACATACATAGCTTTTATAAATACATAGAAAACTAAAAAATAAAATGTAGCCCAGACACCTTAACTGGGCAAGCAGAAATAAACATCAAAACCAAATGAATAACAGTGAAAAGGAGATTAAAAGCATGTTCAGAAAAGCAAGAGAAAAATATTGTAAGAAATCTTCAAAACGTGTTTCTGCTTCTTTTTAAGAAGAGCGCATGCTTTCTGATGAAAATAACATTAGACAGATTGCACTGTTATGTTTGGCATGAAGCATGGTGCTGTAAAAAGAACTGCTCTTTTCTTGTGGCAGTGCAGCAGCTTAGTGACAAGCACTCAGCATGCTCTGCCTCTGACATGGTGTTTTCTTCTATATCACCTAGAAAAAAGTTGGACATTCATAAATATTCCTGAGCAAACTACCCATTTGTTTTTTGCCTTTTCTCTGCTTTTGTTCTATTCAGAGCTGTTTTTTAAAATTCTAGAGAGCATCATTAAAAATTTTCAATAATTTCCCAAATGATAATTGAAGATCTTGCACTTTCTTTTAATAAAATTGTCATTTTGTTGTATTATTACCTCCTTGGGGTTCTCAGGAGCTAATTTATGTGCTGTGATTTTGCTCCAACAAAAACATTTAAAGTACTTCAGCACAGGAAGGAATTCCTCTCTGACCAAGGATTTGAATTTGGAGTTGTGGAGTTGTGCCTCTAAAAAATACACTGAGTTTTGAGAAAAGCAGTATTAAGTGAACAAATATTTTTTAAACTCAATAAAGAAAGAGCACATGTAGATTTGTATTGCTCTTTACTTTTCAGTTTCACATAATCCTAGCAATAGATTTTAAATTTGAATCAAGATTTAAAGAAAGGAGCAAATGACCAAATATTAATCAGGTTTCTTGACAAAGGTTAAAGGAATGGAAAGTGGTGATAACTTATCCTTGCTGCAGTTTTCATAAAATCACCTCACAGCTCACCAAGGTTTCTGAGTTGTATGTCTCCCTAAAGTGCATCAGTGGAGACTGAACCTTTTTTCTCCCTGATAATATTTCTTCAGTTTTACAAGTGTTAATTGTATCTTTATTCTCACATTTTATGTATTGCTGTTGTACAAGTTCTAATACAATTGCTAGAAAAAAACTCTGGTTTTCCTATTCTCTCATATGCTTAAACTAAACCTTACTTTTTCATAGGTCTTGTAATAGACTGGCTTTCTTGTTGCATCAGTTTACACTAGGCAAGCCTCTTAATATAATCAGTCTTTAATAGCTTGTAGAGAAAGATCTTTGAGGAAATGAAGAGAAGCTACAGCACATATACCATTATTTATGTTTACTTCTCCTAAGGGGGCAGCAGCAGCACACTGTGCACCTCAGGAGCTGCATTTGTATACTCTGCCAGCAGACAAGATTAAGTGCAATTCTTTATTCAGTAAGGGAGCTTAATGGGATCTTGGTGATGTTTGTCATATCAGGCCTTTACAAAAACAAAGTCTGGTGTTTCAGCCTGATAGTGATCATTTTTTGACATTTGTTAAGACATAAGCAATTTAGTATCATGCTGAAGTATTTGGTATGTGTCACTGTAGTTTAGCTGGACAGGTATAAGGCTGTTGCTGCTAGCAGCAGACACATATGCATGTTTTCACAAGCATTGCTCATCTGGAATTGGTTTCTGTAGTCATTACTAAGGCCTAGAGGATATAATATGGAAATAATAGATGCAAATTTACTGTGGCACCACTCTTTAAAAGCCACAAGGTTTCTGTACTTTGATGCGCTGTATTCTAAATCACTTATGCACAACAGAGTTGATTTAATATGTTCTGAATCACTCACATTCTCATCAAGTGTTATGCTTATTAGGCCCTTTGTCTGCTTTCTCAAACCGGTATCTGAATAAGTAAATAGCTGTTGCTTGGGTGTCCTTTATTATTGTATCTATTTAATTCCATATCCCATCTACTGCAGCAAATTACAAATATGTATTTCCAGCTGGCTAAAAGGTTATGAGTCCATAAAATTATGACCAAATGCCTGGAATGGATCTATGCAAGAGAAATCAAGATTTTACCCAGTGTCTTCCAAAAGCGAATGTATTTTTCTCCTGTAAGTGGCTTTATCTGAAAAATCTTGAGATGCACTACATGGCTATGGAAATTGAGGTGGACAGGGAGCTGACTTAAGTTACAGAGAGCCTCAGCTTCAAACCCTGAGAGACACCTAGCTAAGAGGAAAGGCATCTTTTGACATCATGGTAAGAGAATACAGAGAAGAGTTACCTCAAGGGAACTAATATGTTAACTAGTTTGTTACAAATAGTTTTTGTTCTAGGTTTTGATATATGGTTGGCTAATTGCCAGCTGCATATATGGTTCTGTTCCTTATTCTCGTTATTGACTGGATCCTGTACCTTCTACCTCATCTATATATCTCCGTGTTTTCCAGATTTCTGAGTAATTGGAAGTTGTGCCAATAAAGGTGGAAGCTTCTCATTGAAATGGAGAATGTAAACCCCCTTCCTCCAAATTATTATTCTAATTTTGAAATTAAGGGGCTCTCAGGCAAAGATATGGGAACTGGGAATAACAGTTCTTTACTAGGAAAATTAAAATAGAAATACAGTACTACAAAGAGGAATCCCAAAACACTGACAGAGTCAGAATACAACCTGACACCCTGTCAGTCAGGGTGTTGGTAGCAGTCCCATTAAATGGTGGCTGCAGTCCTCCTGCAGTGACAGATGTGGTTTAGCTGAAGCAGTGCTCCTGCAGAAGGGTGCAGTTTTCCTCTGAAGGTCCAGGGATGATGTGGAATCCAGTTGAAAGATGGTGTCTTGCTGTCCAAAATCTCAGATTTTATCTAGGTAGGAAAGGTCTGGCTCCTCCCCCTGACTGGAGCATCTCCCAGTGGGATGATGTAATTTTATCAGTCATACAGTGGGACTTAATGGCTTATTAGCAGATGATATCTTCCTGGAGGGAGGATGGGTTATGGAAAAGATGAAGATGATTGCCCCACCTGGTTTTAAAGATGGCCCATTAGCAGATAGTATGTGCCATGGAGATAAGGCTCACTACCCCACCCGGCTTCAACAGATGATGATAGAATACACATTTCTGGCCACATCCTATATTGCAACCCAAGACAATGTGTGAAAGCAAAATTCATCCTGTTATTATGCCCTTAATAATTTTGATTTTTACAATTACTAGAGCTTATATGCAAGGGAGAAAATGTGTATAATGGAAGTATTTCATTATTTTCTCTCCAAGTAATGCATCTGTCCTGTTTTTGGAAATGTTAGCTGCACCTGCAGGCCCCCAAACATGAGCAAAAAAATAACAAAACTACTTTGGTTTCTCCCAAAGAATAAACTACTAGTCGTTTGTAATAAAAGACAGCAATGGTTTAAGACTAAGGAATTTATGGTAGTAAAAAATGAGATGAGATGTCCTGGATCCCATCTTTGTCATGCCAGCCTACTGTAACTCTACAACACCATGGACTGTTTTTCTTTACTTTTAGAAGAGTTTTGAGAAATATTTTGTTCCTGAAGGTATAGTGTGCCATTCATATGGTAAAGAGCATTTTTAGTTTTCAGGGTCTGAAAATTTCAGTGTGTTCCTATCTCAGCACTCAACACTAAGCTGTAGGACAAATCTGTTAAATCAAGCTGTTATCCCACATGCTCCAGTAGACAAATAGCATCCTTTATTAAAATCTGTAAGACAAATAAAAAGTGCAAAGATACAAAGGTCTCACAACTTTAAAACAAGAAAACCTATTGAAGATATCTCATGATTTTGAGGTTCAAAATTGTTCCTCTTTACACAAGCATGCATTTTTATGTATTCACCCTCTATACCTATAGGAAAGGTGACAACACAGATGTCTGAAACTTGACCAGAATCCTGCATTGCTAGACAAGAGCACAGCATCTTGCACACTCTGGGCTAGGTGAGACAATAAATGACAGAATGCTAGTTTTTCCCATCTTTTTCTCTTTGCTTCCCTATTTGCATTGTGTCTGAGCCTACCTGTGCAACCTTCCACACATGATACTATGTTTCATATCCTCCCTGTGTGAGACACAGTAGATCTTCAGAATAGAATAGAATAGAATAGAATAGAATAGAATAGAATAGAATAGAATAGAATAGAATAGAATAGAATAGAATAGAATAGAATAGAATAGAATAGAATAGAATAGAATAGAATAGAATAGAATAGAATAGAATAAACTGGGTAGGCAACATTAAATGGCATCTGATAATGACTATCATTTCAATTATTCTGTAACTCGAGGACCTCTGATTTTCAAAGATCAATTTTAAGATCAAAGTTAAAACTATTTGGATTCCTATGCTTTTTCATCATAAAGGATTTAGTTTCTTTACAGTTAGATGCAATTCTGTTGTTCTGGGATTGGTTGTATGAATATGAATCAAATTTCTATTCTTTGTGAAAAATTTCACATAGCTGTCAGAAGTTACTCTTTGCTTGATTAAGTACCTTTCTTACTCTGTAGTGAGCTAGGCAGTGTGGAAAATGCCATAGATAACACCCAGTAATGGAGGCTGCAGTGTTGCCATGCTGTGGGGATATGCAGCAATAAGCACTAAAGGACTGGGTTTCCTCCACTGCTGGAGGGTCAGTGCAGTATGTGAAAGCACTGTGCTTTTTGTTCTGGGTCTTTTCACCTGTGTGATGGACCCACCAAAAGCTATCACACTTACACAGCTACAGGAAGGATTTATTAAAATATTATTGGTGTCACAGGATTTTTAACTCTCTTCACAATGGGAGCATTCTGGTAAGTATCAGTTGGGTGCATATACAGTAATTCCTATGCACGCTGACATAACTATATCACTTCAGATGACACAAAATCAGAAATGAAAGTGTTTGACCTTTGGTCATAGTTTATGAGCGATTAGAAGGCTGTTTGTTATTTATCAGACTAGTGTATAAATACTAACTACTTTATACCATATGTACATTCTAGTGCACACACAGGCACAGTATGTGCAAATAAAGACATGGATACACTGTAGCTGGACCTCTAGTCCTACATTTGGCATATTACTCTATTACAAATTAGAATAATCTTGAAACATGGCAGAGAATCCATGTCTGTTGTTTTCACTCAGTAGGATCAAACTAGGTTGTGTTGTGGGTTCAAAAGGTTGCAGTTGGATTTTATAGTTTTGGAAGTTGATGAGATTCTTTCGGATTTCAAAAATCCTTATCTAGGCACATAGTCTTCACAGCATTGGGGTGATAACAATTTTGGCTAGCATTATACAACAAACTACTGTGTGCATCAGGACATGTAATAAAAAAGTGTGTTTTCCAGACTGACTTCTGATATTTTTTGCTGAAGTTAGATATAATTTTGTGTTGTTTTTGGGTTTTGTTTTTTTTTTTAATCTTTTAAAAAGAATTGAAAAATTTATATATTAGCTCCCTTCATCCTTGTGCTGGTGATGCCTTGGGTTTTAGCTTTTATATTTTTCAGAATCTCTACTGCTTAGTGTGTAACTCTGAACCTTCATATTAGGTGTTGGTAAGTTCTCTTCACAGGGTTTTTAGATGAAACAATCCCCTTCCTAGCAAGAGAATCAAAGACAGCTGGTACCCAAAAACATAAACATCACTGAGAAATAAAAAATCATGATATAATGCCTAGTAGATGAATGTTAACATCGTTAACAGTGTTAAGCATTTAATCAATTTAAGATACACTACATGATTGTATGCTGAAAAGAAGAAGGGGAAGATGAGTGGGTATAGCAAAGGTACTCATTAATTTTACAATGATTTACAGATTATTAGATTATGCGTTTGCTATGAGTAAAAAATACATTTTGGGGTGTTAAATTCATGTAAACACAGATATCCTGAACAATACTCTGTGGAAAACTTTGACAATCCTTGTAGGCCTGATGCCTGGAGATGATGAGCCCAGGATAGTCTTTACTACAGCTATTTAACCAGCCTTTATATACAGTAAAAACTTGAACTCTGAGTGCTTTGTTATGGGGCAATATGAAATGTGGTTATTTAAATTTAAACATGTTTCCACTTTTCTTGAAAAGATTTTATGTATTAGACAATGAGATAACAAAGCTATAAAAATGCTATATTCCCTTTTTCAGTCTGACTGTCCACTTCTTCAGATAGTGACAGTGATCAGAACATGCTACCTCAAGATCTTTTTCTTTTTTGGTATTGTCTCAGTTCAGATGATCTCAGGGCAATGTTTGATTTATCAATATCCACTCTACAAACAGTATATGACTGAGGGAAACAGAATGTCTTAGAGCTGGACTTAGGCACTAGAAAGTGGGCAGCTGCTTGAGTCAGAAGGCTGCTGAGAGCAGCAAAAGGCCTTTTGTGCCAGTGTCCATGGAAACAAGGAGCAATAGTTTACATAAAAATGTTTACCCTGAGTTCCCCATCTGCTGCTGCTAGTGAGAAAGGATTCAGAATGTATTAGGGGCTGAGATGGAAGGAATGAAAAAGACGCTTAACTAACTACAGTCTTCTGTAAACCTCTTTGCATCAAACAAATGGCATACTGTTGTCCTAGGGATCGATGCCCTTAGCCTTAGGTGAGGCTTTGTTTCCACCTACCCTGAGACAGATTTCAAGCTTAGAATTCCACACATGTTCTAAAAGTTGTCCTTAGAATTTATATCTTCTAGTAGCAAGAGAAGGCTGATTTATTTTAGTTTGTTGGTTTGGTTTAGGATTTTTTTTGGTTAGGTTTTCTTTTGGGGGGGGGTGGGGGTGGGAGTGGGGTTTTTTTGGTGGTGGTGTGATAAGGCTTTGGTTTTACTGGGGGTTTTTTTCCCCCTCAAATACAGGTAGATTTCATTTCCTTTTAGTTTTTAATGTGAATAATATTGCTTTGAAAACAATTCCCCAAACCGAAATCTGCTGACTCAAATAGGGTATATGTAACAGTAGTGATATTCAAACTGCAGGAGACTACAAAATTGTTCTGATTTGTTTCTAGAAACCAGGCCCAGACACACAGAGCACATGTGAAATGTCTGGATGACAGAATGAGGCTGTGCGAAGAACGCACCCACTCACACAAAAAAAACCCAAGAAAACCTCTGCAACAAATGATGGAAACAAAAAAGCATATGAAATTGTCCAGGAGATTGTCAAGGCACCTGAGATCTGCACAGAGGAAGGCTCACTTTACAGTAAAATGAATACTGCTCTTTTAATTCAGTTGTTTTGGCAGTCTGTGTTACAGGCTGGGTTGAGACAGTCTATGGGGGAAGCAATCAACTTCTAGAAGGTCACAGAGTTAGCCTGCCCACCTGTTGATTCAGCACAGAGGCACTTATCAAAGCACACATAATTCTACTACAACATACAGAACTTTCTTGGGCATCCAGAGCTATCTGGCATTTATTTGTTTCTGACAGGCCCCTGTATTTTGATCTGCAGAAGCTGGGTTACCAAGTTGGCAGACCATGGGAAGTGGCAACCCATTTGTAGGAGATCAGTTCCCAAATCTTCCTAGTAAAAGGCCAGAGTAACGGAATGCTTAATAATGAAACTTCTTTTGAGCTTGTCTTAAAATAGGAAAAAAAAAAAATTTACAAGCCCAAAAAGAGACATGTCAGAATCAAGAATACAAAACTACATTGAATCCTGCATTTTTTCCCCAACCAAGACAATGTTAAACCATTATTTAAAATTCAAACTTCATAGGTTGTATTTTATTTTTTTGTTTTGTTCTTTTTTTTTTACTCCTAGAAGATAATGACAATAATATGAGAAATTTTCTACATTCCTGTAATTACTTTCACTTTAAAGTAATAACCAATACATCACTTAACAGAAAATGTGGTTAAATTTGGAATAGTCTGACTTCCTATTTGTAAGCAGCTTTGCAAAAAAGCTCAGTTTATCACCTCTGGTTGTTTCATAATTTATCACCCCAGAAGCTTTAGCTTTTCACACTAGTAATAAATCATGACAGAAGTTTGAGGGTAAGAGATTTTTATTATAATTACAGGATAAAAGTAATGTAGACAAGCTTCCAGGATCTAATAATATTACTTATCCCTTTCTTTGATTTTCACCAGATGTCAGATTTGAGACACTTGCAATAAATTGAGAAGAACATTCTATAAATAGTACAAAAAAATTGCAAGATCTTAAGTCCACACAAAGTAGTCTAAAATGTGGCATACTCAATGGGGCAATAACAAGCCCAGGAGTCCTAAGCCACACAAATGCAAGTATACTAAGACTCTGCTTTTCACTCAAATAAAATCCATATCCCAATGGAGCAGTTCTTGTTACTGAACAGTTCACAAAGGCAGTGATGCCCTCCACTGTTTCCAAGCAAATCCTGTGCAAGCAAGCATTCTCTTTGATCTTTGTGGAATGTTATCCAGTGTCCCTCCACAGAAATTAAATTTTGAAATGTATGCTAGAAGGTCAAAAATTATAGCAATAAGACAAAGCTGGTATTTATAATTTAAAATGATAAGGTCTTTATAATGCCGTGCATGGGGATAATAGAAATGAAAGGAAAATACTTACATGAGATGTGAAAGGATTTCAATTGGGTAAGCTTGTGTTAAGTGTTCAAATGACACGTTTCATAAGCAAAATAAGGCATTAAAATGAAAACAAATGTTTTGGCAAAAATTTTGCATTTTGGAGCACTGTCGTACATCAAAAAATTTCAGCCCTAGTTGCTGAATTCTTGAGAATGTATTTCTATTGTGATGTAAAGAATTATCTATCAGCTTAGGGTTATTAATGTAGGAAAAAAACCCAAAACTTAAGTACTTCATTGTCAAAAGTAATATGCTAGAGGGAAGAGATAGGAGATTGCATACTCTAAAAAAAAGCCTTTCATAATGAAAGTGTGGCTATGAGCCCCATTGTCTCAAGAGATATGTCAGATCTGTTGTCCATGTGCTCCACAGGTGGTCTGTGCATGTGCAACCAAAATGGATCTATCTGGAATGTGATAAACCACTGTGAGTATGCAGAAATAATTCTCCAAGGTCTGTGTAGGTGTATGGTATTCCAAGAAACTTGGAGCCTGAGGAATTTTTGGTAGAGACCATCTGTTTATCAGATACAGATCCGATATGTAAGTCCTGCCAGTACATACTCAGCTTATCAAGCTCACTTCACTTATACGACTCACTGTAAGTGCAAATTTTCCACTTGGCTAAAAAACCCCATAAAAAATAGCAAATTGAAAACAACTCTTTACAAAACCAGCATGTGCAGGCATGTCAAATGAGAAATGCAAAAAATAAGAAGGATCTTTTCCTAGTTCAATATGTCAGGGTAGACTAGCTCCCTGGTATGATCATTCTTTCTCTCTTAAACCAACATAGTCAGTAGTAAAAATTTATTGGTTATAAATGGCAAAAAACTAAATTTTCATTCCTAAAATATCTTACACTATTTTCTGCATTGTTTCTGCAGCTTTCTAAGTTTATAAAGATGCTACTGAAAAATTATGTACAGTTTCATTCGCTGCTAAAGAGGGCACATTCAGCCATGACTTACATACGTTAAGGAAAAAATAGAAGTTACTTACCTAAGACATTTTAATTTAGCCTGATATGTTGGCTTCATATTTAAGTATTTTTAGTAGATATTTTTGCCCAGCAAACTGCATTAAAAAAAAAATCAAACCAACTTTACCTTAAAACATTTTAATCCACCCCCTGCCAAAATTTGAAGGCATTCAATGTGGTAGAATTACAGAAAACACCAAAAGTACACTTAGATGTGAAAATAGCCCTGGATTTTTTTCCTTTAGTCTGAAGTTCTTTTTGTGATTACTGACATTTCATTTAAGTTAAACTCCTTCACTTGTATGACTTTTAATTTGGACTTGTGTGTCTTTTATTTTGCAGGATCCTCATTTAATCTCAGGATCTGTAATTTGCCTCAGGGTCTGAGCTCTTGCAGCAGTTGGTGCCAGTAGTGCAATGCTCTGACAATATAAGATGCTATGAAGATAACATGAAGATAAAGTGAAGTGTCCAAAGGTTGCCCATTATGCTAGCTCCAGTAAGGCCACTAGCAGCTGTGTAAATTTATCACTGTAATCATAGGTATGTCCAATCACCTTGAAAGTTGATCCTGTATATCCCAAAATATCTTGCAGCAATGTTTTATGGAAAGCAGGTAAATCAGTGGAGGTGTTTTTCAGA
Organism: Erithacus rubecula; assembly: GCF_903797595.1. Lineage (NCBI taxonomy): Eukaryota > Metazoa > Chordata > Aves > Passeriformes > Muscicapidae > Erithacus > Erithacus rubecula. The sequence continues at coordinate 11,155,180 of NW_027635860.1, forward strand.
AAGACTTAACAAGGCAAAGTACTGTAGGTTATATATATATCCCATCTGCAGGCTCCCTAAACTAAGAGTGTAGCTATGTTGTATTTGAACCTGTGATGGCTTCTAGGCTAAACAATATAAATGCAGTCTGCATGTAAAACAGGAAGTATGCCCAGAACTGTGAAAAGGAATTGATTAATATTACTAATTTCATTTTTAAAAATTTGTATTACCTGCATTCACGTACTTTAGCAATATATTTGAAGGAAAAACTTCTTAGGAAATCAAAAATTCAATGTATAACACAGTAGGGTAGGAAATATGACCCAGGCCATATTGAATGAATACAATTAAACAAATCATTGCAATTAGGGCTCATTAAGTGAACACTGACTGAGACAAGGCAAATGGTATGTAATTATAAAATTAAAGATTGTATTGTTGTGTGTTTAAATATGGATATTACTACTCTTTCTGCAGCTATTGCCAGCTATTTTCTACCATGACCATCTCTAACAGGGTTATTTTAGTTTCTTTGGAGGACAAAATGGTACTCTGCAATGTACATGGAAAGCTATTTTTCATAGGATAAAAAGATAATTAAAAAGGAACATTCCTCCTGTGCTTTTCCCATTTTATAGCAATATGCTCTTTTTGTATTTATATTTGAAAAACTAGTACCCACCAATGGCAGTGGGAGAATTCTTGAAGATGACCACAAGATTTGGCTGTCAAGGATCACTGAAAACCTAGAAAAGCTAAAAAATATATTTTGCTTTATTTCTGCCTATACAATTCTGCCCTACAGTTGTGCAAACAAAAATTTGAAATCATACCTAATTCTAAAAGCTCTGCAGAGATATTTGCTGCAACCAAATTTGATTTCAGGAGCTACCACATCACCTGTGTAGCTTGTTTGGATTTTGTCAGCTTCTGACAACCAGGTCAGTTCCACATTAGAAATTTTTGTGCAGAGGAGATGAATTCTTATTAACTCCCCGAAACAACAATTAGGACCACCAGTCATTTAAATCAAGGCCTGATTGGAAAAATTGTTCCCACTTCATTGTGAAGAGTACCCATGCCCGTAAGAATGTCTGTAAGAAGTGTAAAATTTCCTGGACCACTCTCTTCAGTCAAGCTGATTATGCAATCTTTTTTTCCTCTGAAACCAAGCCCATACTCTAACTACATAGTGATATGTGATTGACCCATGAATCTATTAAACTAGATGTCACTCAGGATTATCTGGAGGCTGTAGAAACTTACATCAAGAGACACTTTTTTTTTTCTTTTTTTTTTTTAACTTTTATTTGGTCCATTATGAAAAATCTGTCTTTAATGGTTTGAGTTCATAAGATTCAAGACCACTTTTTAGTCTGCTCTGGAAACAGCACTAGCTTTTCATACTCTGGAGAGAACTATTTCTTATTCAGGACAGCAAAAAAATAAATGAAGTTATAAATAAAAACATATTGCCTCACTGATCCAGATTTCTATTTGTATGGTTTGGTATAGCCAATTTCAGAACAATTTGACTTAAATTGTCACTGGTGATCAGCACTTTCTGAGCCATGTTTTTATCTTCTGTGGCTGATAAAGATACTACACTAAAGGAAATATAGAATAGATATATTTTGTTAATTGACAAGTTCATTTAGATTTTGGCAAAATTATAACAAGCAGCATATTACTGGTATGTACAGAATGGAAAACTTCTTTTCCTGTTTTCCATCAACCAGTATTTATTGTTAAAAGATAATTTTATTATTTCTGTGTCACTGATACAAAATTCAGCTAAAGTCTGATAAGATTCTCCAAATTTTTACCCGATAACTGGTAGAAAAATTCATCAGATAGATTCACAGATGCAAAACTTGTAAGATTTCAGAATAAGGGTATCAGGACTACTATTACTTTTGCTGTTTGTGAGCATTGCGGGTGTTGCAGCTTTGAATTCTGAGTTGTTTTGCTATTGGTTGAACTATTGACACACCCATAACCTGCTCCTGACTATTTAATTGATTGAGTTCTTCTTTTGGACCATTTAGAATGATTAAGAGGAAAGCCCAGTCAAAATGGTATGCCTGTGTCCAAGTTTAGGACAAATTTGGGGAAAAAGAGCTCCAAAGGGCCCCCCCCCTCCCCCTTTTCTTTTTCACAATTCCTTCCTTCACTGAGCTCAGAAAGAATTGTTCTTCTGGTGAAAATGGAAAAAACTTTTTTATTAACAAAAATACAAAAGAAACACTCCCCCAACCCAAACCCAGATGAGACGAACCCAGCCGGTCCTCGCCGGGGAGAGCGGCAGAGCCTCCCAAGCCGACCTCCAGCAGTGGTTCCCGAAGTCCAGATCCTTGTCCTCCGGAGTCGGTGCAAATCCCTGGAGCAGGGAGAAGGGAGAGAGGGGGAGGGGCAGCCAGGAGCAGGCCCAAAGCAAGCCCAAGACAAGCTAAAGCGAGCCCAAGACAAGCAAAAGCAAACCCAAGACAAGCCAACACAGGGGCACAGACAAAACAGTTGGGGGAAAAGGGAAAAAACGGCCAAAGCAGCCAGGGGAGGGGGTCACAGCTGAGCAGACGGCAGAGAGCAAGACACAGCCCACAACCGAAGCGCAGCAAGAGAGAGAGAGCCGGAAAACACCAGCCTAGATAAAACCATCCGAGGGAGGGACCGGCAGCTGCACGGGGGAAGCAAGGAGAGGAGCCAGTCCAAACATCAGCCCATAACATTCCACCCCTTATCCCACATCGTGATCATTGACACACGATTGGGATACACACTCACTAAACATGATATGAAAATTTCCTCTGACTTGCTTAAACCTTCAATACTTACACATTTCTATTCATAGAATCTAGTATACAATGGTGGCAACACTCAACAATAACATTTGTCTATACTTCATCCTATAGTCAGATCTCCCTGAGGTACACAGCGGGTTGTTCCATCCTTCTGCATTATCCACCAAGTACATCCTGGTCCTTGAGCAAAGGCAATCCCACGAATGGGTTTGCCTGTACTTGAGGCAGGATGAATCCATACTGTCTTCCCTAGCAACCCTCTGACATGGGCCACTGGGACTTTGTCTCCGTCTACTACATTAAGGCCTTCAGACTGGGCGGGACCTGCTCGGTTGGTGGAACCTCGAGTGTTGACTAACCAAGTGGCTTTTGCCAGGTGCTGCTCCCAGTTTTTTAAAGATCCCCCACCCAATGCCTTTAATGTGGTCTTCAACAATCCTTTGTACCTCTCCACTTTACCTGCAGCTGGTGCATGGTAAGGAATATGGTACACCCACTCAATACCATGTTCCCTAGCCCAGGTGTCGACAAGCTTATTTTTAAAATGCGTCCCATTGTCTGACTCAATTCTCTCAGGGGTACCATGCCTCCAAAGGACCTGCTTTTCCAGGCCCAGGATGGTGTTGCGGGCAGTAGCATGGGACACAGGGTAGGTCTCCAACCATCCAGTGGTGGCTTCCACCATGGTCAGCACATAACATTTTCCCTGGCGGGTCTGAGGCAGTGTGATGTAGTCAATCTGCCAGGCCTCCCCATACTTGTATTTGAACCACCGTCTACCATACCAGAGGGCTTTTACCCGCTTGGCCTGCTTGATGGCAGCGCAAGTGTCACAGTCATGAATGACTTGGGTAATCCTGTCCATGGTTAGATCCACCCCTCGGTCTCGTGCCCACTTATAGGTGGCATCCCTACCCTGATGGCCTGAGGCATCATGGGCCCATCGAGCCAGGAACAACTCTCCCTTATGTTCCCAATCTAAGTCTATCTTTGAGACCTCTATCTGTGCAGCCTGATCTACCTGCTTATTGTGCCTGTGTTCTTCATTAGCCCGACTCTTGGGAACATGGGCATCCACATGACAGACTTTCACGGGGAGCTTCTCCACCCGAGTGGCAATGTCTTTCCACTCATCAGCAGCCCAGATTGGTTTTCCTATACATTGCCAGTCAGCCTTTTTCCACCTTTCCAGCCAACCCCACAGAGCATTGGCTACCATCCACGAATCAGTGTAAAGGTAGAGCTTTGGCCATTTCTCTCTCTCAGCAATGTCCAAGGCCAGCAGAACAGCTTTGAGCTCAGCAAGTTGACTCGATCCACCTTCTCCTTCAGTAGCTTGTGCAACCTGTCTTGTGGGGCTCCATACGGCAGCTTTCCACTTCCGGTTCATCCCCACAATGCGGCAGGAACCGTTGGTGAAAAGGGCGCAGCGTGTTTCATCTACTGGCAGCTGGTTGTACGGTGGAGCTTCTTCAGCCCGGGTCACTTGCTTCTGCTCCTCTTCATCAGAGAGACCAAAATCTTCACCTTCTGGCCAGTTTGTAATTATCTCTAAAATCCCAGGGCGATTCAGGTTACCAATACGGGCGCGCTGCGTGATGAGGGCAATCCACTTGCTCCATGTGGCGTCGGTGGCGTGGTGGGTAGAGGGAACCTTTCCTTTGAACATCCACCCCAGCACTGGCAGTCGGGGTGCCAGGAGAAGCTGAGCTTCTGTGCCAATCACCTCTGAGGCAGCTTGAACTCCTTCATAGGCAGCCAAGATTTCCTTCTCTGTGGGAGTGTAGTTGGCTTTGGACCCTCTGTAGCTTCTGCTCCAGAATCCCAGGGGTCACCCTCGGGTCTCACCAGGCACCTTCTGCCACAGGCTCCAAGACAAACCATGGCTCCCAGCTGCTGAGTAAAGTACGTTCTTCACATCTGGTCCCCTCCTGACTGGGCCAAGGGCTACTGCATGGGCAATCTCCTGTTTAATCTGAACAAAGGCTTGCTGCTGTTCAGGGCCCCAGTGGAAATCATTCTTCTTGCGGGTAATAAGGTAAAGAGGGCTCACAATCTGGCTGTACTCAGGAATGTGCATTCTCCAAAAACCGATGGCACCTAGAAAAGCTTGTGTCTCCTTTTTGTTAGTAGGTGGGGACATAGCTGTAATCTTGTTAATAACATCAGTAGGAATCTGACGCCGTCCATCTTGCCATTTCACTCCCAGGAACTGAATCTCTCGAGCAGGTCCTTTAACTTTACTCTTCTTGATGGCGAAGCCGGCTTCCAGGAGAATTTGAATAATTTTTTCTCCTTTCTCAAACACTTCCGCTGCTGTGTTTCCCCATACGATGATATCATCAATATATTGTAGATGTTCCGGAGCTTCACCCTTTTCCAGTGCAGTATGGATCAGTCCATGACAGATGGTAGGACTGTGCTTCCACCCCTGGGGCAGTCGGTTCCAGGTGTACTGCACGCCCCTCCAGGTGAAAGCAAATTGAGGCCTGCATTCTGCTGCCAAAGGAATGGAGAAAAATGCATTTGCTATGTCAATGGTGGCATACCACCTTGCTGCCTTGGACTCCAGCTCGTACTGGAGTTCCAGCATGTCCGGCACGGCAGCGCTCAGCGGTGGAGTCACTTCATTCAATGCCCGATAGTCCACAGTCAGTCTCCATTCCCCATCAGATTTACGCACAGGCCAAATGGGGCTGTTAAAGGGTGAGTGGGTTTTACTGACCACCCCTAGGCTTTCCAGCTCTCGGATCATCTTATGAATAGGAATCACGGCATCTCTCGTTGTTCTGTACTGCTGACGGTGCACTATTGAAGTGGCAATTGGTACTTGTTGTTCTTCTCCCTGCAGAAGTTTGATGATGTTTGGACTGGCTCCTCTCCTTGCTTCCCCCGTGCAGCTGCCGGTCCCTCCCTCGGATGGTTTTATCTAGGCTGGTGTTTTCCGGCTCTCTCTCTCTTGCTGCGCTTCGGTTGTGGGCTGTGTCTTGCTCTCTGCTGTCTGCTCAGCTGTGACCCCCTCCCCTGGCTGCTTTGGCCGTTTTTTCCCTTTTCCCCCAACTGTTTTGTCTGTGCCCCTGTGTTGGCTTGTCTTGGGTTTGCTTTTGCTTGTCTTGGGCTCGCTTTAGCTTGTCTTGGGCTTGCTTTGGGCCTGCTCCTGGCTGCCCCTCCCCCTCTCTCCCTTCTCCCTGCTCCAGGGATTTGCACCGACTCCGGAGGACAAGGATCTGGACTTCGGGAACCACTGCTGGAGGTCGGCTTGGGAGGCTCTGCCGCTCTCCCCGGCGAGGACCGGCTGGGTTCGTCTCATCTGGGTTTGGGTTGGGGGAGTGTTTCTTTTGTATTTTTGTTAATAAAAAAGTTTTTTCCATTTTCACCAGAAGAACAATTCTTTCTGAGCTCAGTGAAGGAAGGAATTGTGAAAAAGAAAAGGGGGAGGGGGGGTGGCCCTTTGGAGCTCTTTTTCCCCAAATTTGTCCTAAACTTGGACATACTTTTTGGCGCCCAACGTGGGACCAAGACAAGCTAAAGTGAGCCCAAGACAAGCAAAAGCAAACCCAAGACAAGCCAACACAGGGGCACAGACAAAACAGCTGGGGGAAAAGGGAAAAAACGGCCAAAGCAGCCAGGGGAGGGGGTCACAGCTGAGCAGACGGTAGAGAGCAAGACACAGCCCACAACCGAAGCGCAGCAAGAGAGAGAGAGCCGGAAAACACCAGCCTAGATAAAACCATCCGAGGGAGGGACCGGCAGCTGCACGGGGGAAGCAAGGAGAGGAGCCAGTCCAAACATCAGCCCATAACAGCCTGAAATTGAACATATTTATATTTGGATTTTTTGACTGCTCTCCAAGGCTCTCAGTTTACTGAAGAGATAAAGGAAGCATGGACCTACCCTCACCTAAAAGTGCAGACTTATTTTTCTAGTATCTTTTTCCAATGTCTAATATTTAATGTTACTGCCAGCATAAAAACACTTTCATTTAAAATATTACTTTAAACATCCACAAGTTTTGCTTTGCTGAACCATTCCTTTTTTTTGTTTTTTCCTTCTGGGAAGGAAGTTGAACATCAAACTGTATAACCCAGTTTTTTGTTACATTTGCCTTTTAAGAAGCAGTGTTTTCATACAAGTATTTTAACTATGTCTAGGAGAGAATGTGCAGGAAACCCCATTTAAATTTGTGGAATATGAATGCACAGCATAAAATGAATACAGACTGGATACCAATATATTTAGGAACCCATTCTTTCTACAATATCAGTTTCCTAGAGGATATTCCAAATAATGGCTAGCTCAGCCAAATGTGCACAGTTCTGAAGAATGTATTGTAAGGAAGTTTTACATTCAGACACATACTTTGCTGCTTATTTGAGACACATAATTACTGACTTATTATACTTGACTGAAGGATTTTGGGTCATTCTCACAGAATAGACTTACACTGATTTAAAAGTGATCCTACAAGTAGTGCAGTGCCCTCATCTGTAGTCCTTAGAGATTTAAAAGCCTTCCTTAATTTGTGGGAAGTTCTTTGGTCCTGCTCTGTACTTCTGCCAATCATGAAGAGAGCTACACTGTTAAAAGCAAGAAATACAAGAAATTAATTTTGCATTTATTCTTTTTGTGCGCTCTCCATAAGAAGGCTTCAACTTTTAGATGTCTTTATTATTCAGAAAAACATCCAAGACAGTTATGTTCCAATGTTAGGCTGTATTTTAAAATTATATGTCACTAATATCTTTGGTTATTTAAGACATGATCATCAAATAATTGAGTCAGGAAGGGACCTCTGGAGAAACTAGTCCAAGCCCTCAAGCCAAGCAGGGCCACCCAAAGACAAGTCCCAACAGAACTGATGCCTTGAGAGCCTGACCTAGAACAGAGGCTAGACAGCGCTAAAGGAATAAAGTAGATTTTTTTTACAGGCCTTGGAAGGATACACCTTGGGAAGTACAAGACCCTTGGGCTTTGCCCAAGATGGACCCAAGATGATCACAAGATGGATGATGGGTCGTGAGTTTTCACACTTTTATAATTTTTGGTCCATTTACATATTGGGTTAATTGTTCATTTACAGCTCCAGTTTATGAAATCCCATCCTCCCAGATTGCTCTCCTCAATTCACTGTTGTTTACACTTTTGGGCCTGAGGCTCTAACAGTTGTCCTTGGTTCTCGGGCTGGAAAAGGATTGTTTTGTCTAACTGAACTATGAAGAGAACTTGCCAACACTTGACGTGAAGTTCAGAGTTACACACCAGAAGGCAGTACAGAATCCGAAAAATACAAAAACTAAAACTTAAGGCATAATTTACTTTTTAGTATCTCCAAAGATGGAGATCACACCATCTGAGCAGTCTGAGAAATGGCATGTAAAACCAGCATGAAAGCAACTTAGAAACTTTCATTATATGTATGTGAACTTTCTCAGCGAGTAAAGACTCAGTGTTATATTTAGCAATTTGCAGTTCATGAGAAAATTACTGAATAGAATTTTGGAGTTGCTGCAAAAACTCATTCACTTTTATAACAATAATACTTGCAAATAGTTATTTAGGACTTTCTTTCACACTCCTCATCAAAAACTTCCTTACTCAGATAGTCATAAATTCTCTAAAAACTTATTCTCCCACAGAATTAATGAATTGCAAGAAAATATATTCCAGTCCACATTACACATGACAGCTTAATGGGTGCAGTAGAAGTGGAAAGCCTGACATCACTTGAGGGGGAAAAAAATGAGGTACAACTCCTCCTTCCTTTCTTTTATACTTTGCACTTACTGACAATAGTGAAATCTCACTGGGAGATGTCTGTAAGTCTGGGCCATGCACCCTGCTTTTTCAGTCCTTTCCACTCCTCTTTCATCCCTGGAGCCACAAACAGGTTTGTGTTCGAACGTTCTGCTCTATAATGAAGACAAGATTACTGTGACAGCCCCTTATGCACTTGAAACTGAAAAAATAAGTTGATGAATTAGTCTTCAAACCTTCAAAACTGATAGCAGACAGACACCACTTTCCTTCTTACCTGTGATGACAAAATTGCAGGAACAGCTTGATATGCAAGTGGTGGGTCTACAAGTCTTGTTGATTCACCTCCAGCCCTTCTCAAGAATTTTTGTTTGCACCCTGAGGTCCCTCGGTGCTCCATCAGTCTGTGCTCCACCACACATAAATGCTCCTTTGGCACTCAAAGAGCAAGAGCTGCTTCAACAGGGGAAAACTCTGATTTTTGTTGGTAGTTAGGTGAGCCAATGAGCGATGTTTGAGCCAAGAAGAGGTTAATACTTCAATGAGTCGGAGACCAAAACTTTTATAAATCTCTTACAGCAAAGCTAAGCTGTAATATTGTAGAAATTTTTACACAGAAGTAAAACTGAACATTAAAAAAAATATAAAAACGTTAATAGTAGTGATACAAGCTATATATTTTATTAGCACTAGTGACCAGACTTTCAATAGCTTTGTCACCCACAATTCCAAAAGGAAGATAAATATTTATTGCATAGAAATTTTTTTGGAGTAAAACTATACATTTTTGTAGTGAATTGACTGTAGCAATTTTCTGTTTTCAGGTGTAAAACGAGAAGGTTATAAAACAGATTTAAACTTTCTGAAAACCTCAAACTAACAAATCATGTGCATGTACATGTGGAAAGAAAACCAAATTAAAGAAAAAGTAAATGCTATGACAGTACTTTTAAATTCAGGATTTTAGTCTCCATCCTAATATCCTCAATCTACTAGGTCATATTAAATTTTCCATTATGTATTGTGATGTTGTTTCCTGATCAAAAGTGGATACAGAAAACTGGTTCTGTCCCAGCTGATTAGCATCAGACAAAATATTTTCCTACAAAGGTCTTGTGTGATATATTTGGATGGAAAGAATTTAATTCCTCATCCATAAAAGCTCAACAAATTCTTTGTTTAGTTCCTCTTTGTGACAATGTGCCATACACATTTTCCATAGAAAGTCAAAGAATTATTCCATAATTAGGAAGATTTAGAACATGGAAGAATTGAAATCATACAATTTTATTTGATAATAATTCTGTCTTATGAAAAAGAAATTGGTGTGCGTATGTATTTGCTTCACACCTTCATATGCAAACAGACACATGTCTGTATGTTTGTGGGTGTAGGTAGCTTTATAGTTGCACAGATTTGTGTATCAAGAAAGAAAGGTGAGATTTTTTTAAGTTTTAAATATTTTGCCACTACATTGCACTAGTTTTAGTCCTTCAGTAATGTCTTAGTGACATCCATTTCCATGCAAATGGAAAGATTTTATTTTGGTTGGCCACCTACATTGCTGATATGGTGTTGGACTTAATGATGGCAGGTTCCAACAGCCTTTCTTACCCTAGGCCAGATCTAAGGAGAAATATTTCATTATCTTGATAATTTTAACCGCAAAAGTCTTTCAGTGGAGATGAGGCTAATCCTAACTCATTACTTTCAGGAGTTCTACAGGTTTTGAAAATTCATTCTTTACGACATAAGGTCTGTTTCATTTAATCCAGACTAAAATATTCATGTTTATTATGAGTTTCTCTGTGGATCCTATTAAATTAGTATTTCACTGCCTCACAAACTTGAAAGACCATATCCTCACAGTATTTATTTGACAAGTATTTTAATGCTTTGAGGATAAATTGAAGGCATAATTTAAGTAATTCTCAAGAAATTATGTAGGAGAGATATGTCAAATGCATGCTATGTCCCTATCATCTAGTCATTATTCAGTGTCTTAATCACAACTAAGTCTTCTGGTGGGTCATAATGGCCTGAATGCAGCAATCAATAGAATTACTTAGGTGGTTAAAACTGTGCACAGGATGAAATACATTGCCAGATCAAAGGGTCAATGTCCTTACCAGTTTATTTATGGAATATTAAGGAGATCAAGGAGAATTGAAAAGCTTCTTGAAAAGGTATAATATGTGTGATTCTGAGTGTGGTATGGTAATTGTTCCTGCATCATTAAGAGTAGGAAAATGTCACAGCCTAAATTCACTGTGGAATCTACTGCTGGAATTACTTGTATTTTTTTTCCTTTTATTGAGCTCAGTGAAATCTCTGCTGCAATTTCAGATCTACATATTACTCTTACACTTTGAGGGAATAATTAAACTTTATTATGCAATTTGTAATCCTCAAATAAGTGGTATAAATCTCTCTCTTTTCCTATTGGAAAGCTGAAGTAATTAAATTTGTAATAAAAAAGGATTAGTTAATTGTGATTGCAACAAGTTAGTATCAGAGGCTCATATGAATGTCATAGATTTGAAATTGAAGCCAAATTGCTGCAGAAAATAGAATATAATAATAGATGTGACTTTACTGTCCCTCCTATTGTTGCTGGGAAAACTTCAGAAAAAAGTCCTCTAATAACTTTGCCAGTCTTGCCAAATTCACTATCATGTGGATTTTTTTCCTTTGCTAAAAGCAATGAGATATTGACAGGATTTTGGTTTTAATCCCTATGAAATGCTGCTATCTGAAGGTCATCAATTTTGATGTAAAATAGAATAAGCACCATGAAAAGAAAACAGGAAGAATATAGTTTTTCAACTCTTTTCAACCACAATATTTTATATTTAACAAAACTGTACTGCACAAATATCATTAAATGTCTTTTCTCTTTTGTGAAATACAGACTACTGTTTTGTTTAGTTTTGAATTTTAAATTGATGGTTTTGATATTCTCAGTGAAATGAATTTTAGAAATTATTCACCCTTAACAAAAGTTGCACAACAAATTGAAATGCTTTGCTTTCAAAATAATAATAAAAATCACGATTATAAAAATTATTAATTAAAACATCTGATGGTATTGGACTGATTTTTTGTATTTTCCTGGCTACCAATGAAATAAAGGAAAATGTTTCAAAGAATAAAGAGATAAAGCTATTTATCTATCACTAAGAAGCTCAGAGTAAAGTAATTTGGGTTATGTACTGTGTTGATTAATTTGGAGCTAAAATCAAGCAAGATAGGCAACATCTGAGCACTGCTGCTGAGACAAAGGGGTCAAAGTTCAAAAGAAAATCTATTAGTCTACAGATTATGATGCCTAGAATGCAGTGGCTTTTCCAGTCAAATTTAATAAGCTGAAGTTCAGTAAAAATTTGAAAATGTTACTAAAAATGTATATTAAATGCTGCTGGGTATATTTTATGCATTTTATTTAAAATTATTTAATAAAAAGCAGACCAAAAACTTCATGCAAATTTTCTTTTGTATTATTTTCAACATGAATGTCAGTACTTTGTGGTGGCATGAAGATATTAATACCAAATGAAGTATGAAAATAGGAAGTTTAAGATAACATTCTCCTTGAGATCCTAATGTAGAATAACACCTGCGTGTAGGTTTCACTAATTATATTCTTATCTATTATTATCGTATGAATTTATAATTCAAAAATAATACATATGCAGAGATCTTTGCTATAAAATTCAGAGGTGAGATAAACTCAGTTCTGTTGATGTATATATGAGACTTTTGATTAATTTTATATGATATACTGTCTTGGCAAAATTTGGTTCAAAACTATTCAAATAACTTGAAGCAATTAAAGTGATGTCTCATTGTATTAGCAATATTACCAAAAATTGAGTTATTGGAAGGCTTCTAAGTGATTATTCATTTTAAGTACCCTTTGTCAAACACAATGTGCTGACTGAGTACAATTTTAGAGAGAAAAGGCAGCATACAAACAATGACATGTTTATAATATTTTTTAGTGGAGAAATCAAAAGTTGTAGCATGTTGAGAGTGTAGAAATGTATTCACAGAAAAATGGCAAGTGAGATGTTGTGCAAGATATAAGAAAGACGTCAGAAACAAAATGATAAACCTGAGGAAGATATGCAAAACTCAGAGATTTTTTGCTTTTTTTTTTGTTTTCTGTTTTTGTTGCTGTTGTTTTTGTTTTGGTTTGGTTTGGTTTTGGTTTTTTTCTTGTTTGTTTGTTTGGTTTGTTTTTTTTAACTGATGTATTCTGGCCCTTTGTTAATACTTTCACATACAAATCAGACACCTGTATGTTTAAAATGCCTTCTAGCAATAATTTCATTTTATTGGTTTCCATTATGTGAATACAAGATGAAGTAAAAAAAAGTACACATAATCTAACCAAATACATGCACACAATTACAGAAATTTTGCTGCTTTCAGAAAAGAAATTCATGTTTAGTGGACATTTAAATTCAAGATAAATAATTTTGTATCATTGTTCAGTACAGTTTAAAACTGTTGAAAAGGATGACATTGTTTACATAACCAGAACAGAGCAAACAATAACTCATCATGGGGAAAGACAGTAATATTGTGCATAATTGTGTAGGTGGCAAGAAATTATATTGAATTTCATAGCTGAAAACATGTGTCAGAGATGGTATATTTTATGTCACTGAAAGGAATCTTCTTTTTCTCCCATTAGCAGTTTTGTATATTTCACAGGATGGCAATAATTTTGGTGCAGTTGGTAAACAATTCACAGCTTTCAAGTAGTGCAAAGCACTCATAAAATTAAATACTGTGCCTTTTTTTTTTTTTTATTAGCAAATGCTCTTTATTAATCAAATTCCTTTTTCTTTAAATGTAAATATTTAAAATTTGATGTGGTCAAAAGAGCATGATTTTATGAAACTTTAAATATCTCTGGCTCTTTCTGACTTCTGAAAATATTATTTTAAATGTATGTTTCTAAGTATCTGACTCTGGAAATCTGAGCTTAAATTAAATAAATAAGATTTATAATGTGTTATGCTAGAATTCCAAATTATTTCTCTGCATGAAGAAAATGACATCTTATAATCTGAATATCCATGTTTTACAAAGGTGTTTCCAGGCTTTAAGATTTCATATCTCCTCTTAGAAAAAGCATGTACAAATTTTTGCACATCTGTCTGTGCATGACCAATATACATGGACCATAAACTTCTACAGGTAAATGGATGACAATTGCAAAATTCATTTATGGCTCTTTCATTTTTGTATCTGTAATTTCAAGCTGAATTTTGGGAAAAAAGTGGCATCTAAATATGACCCTTGTAGCATAACTAATCACTCAACCATTTTCTTCTAATATCACTAAAAATTGTACAAAAAGCAACTGCAGAATTTACTGCATATTGATGAGTTTTCCTCATCTGTTACTAACACTGCCCAATTTGTTGTATCTTGCCAGCTGGTGAAGTCTCATTAAGTTGATGAAGAGATGTCATTTTATGTCAATGGGTCTTTTAAATTGTCAATTTTTTAAGCATATGATTTTTAAAAAGCAACCTATGGTTTTTAAAGACAAACTAGAAGTGTAACAACTAAGTTTTCAGGCAGAAGTAGAAGTCTTAAACAAATTAACATATTTAAAATAACCAGAACAGTTGTTTCTCTATTTCAGATGATTTGTCTATTGTTTTCTCTCTTTCTCGGCAGTATCCAACCTCTGATTTAGAATTTTTTTTCAGAAAAAAATTGGGGCAGTTGTATAATATAATGCCACTTTCTTGACCACAAATGTTCTGAATCTTCTTGAATTCAATCCACTGGGAATTTTTTTTTTTTAATGCAAAGAGGAGAATTATTAGGAAAATTATTTGATGTGTGCATTCCTAATTCTAAAAAAGGAAGAAAGGAGAACAAGAGATAAACTGAAGAATAACACTCAGACTGTGGTCAGCAATTGCCTTTGCTACTTGATTGGTTAATTCCTGAAGGTTTCTGAAGTGTGAATGAAACAAAATCAGTTTGTTGCACCGATCTAAAATGTCCCAGACTTTTGCCTGTGTAGTATCAAAATGAAGCAACCTGAAACAAACCTGAAATTCTAATACACTATGCAGAGTAGCAAAGCAGCCTTTATTAACTTTATTAGAAATTCAATGCTCTCCGCTATAAAATATTTAAGCTGTGAAGTGCGAGCAAACAAGCAACTGGCTAAGATTCAGATTGAAAAGCCAGTCCATATATCATCACCTCAGTCTGGAGTCTGTCTGCTCCATTAGGAGTTTACTAAATCTCATGAAAGATTTGCAGATGAGCAAGTCCACATGCTTGTACAAGATGTGAGTAGTTACAAAGCGCACAAGGAAATTGCTTTGCATATAGGTGTCTTCTGATGAGTCAGGCAAGTTTGTTTTGGGCATAGACCTACCAGGAGTGGTTTAATGACAAGCTGATCATTCTTTGAAATTCTGAAAGTTGTCTGACACAGAGAGCCCAGGAGCCCACATACAATTAAAACACATCTGCAGGTATTGTTCTGGCTTTGGACAAGGATGAATTACTTGAGAAAGGTAGGGAACATAAGATTGGTTTTGCTCAGCCTTAGAGTCAAATGAAGAATATTGCTTCAAGAGAGATGATTTATGTTAAACAAAAGAAAGGCTCACTACTGTCTGTTGCTGCAAAGTTCCAGGACTCACTTCCAAACGAAGTTTCTACATGTGGACCTATGAAATACTAGTCTATGAATGAAGATATCTTGACATAAGGACACATACGACCACATAAACCTGCTTAGATGCAAATACAGAGCATATACATGTGAGTTATATGTTGATATATGAATACTTATGTACTCATATAGATACATACATACATGTATTTCTGCTCATCGTTAATGTATTATTATATTACTTCAAGGAACATAATTCATCTAGTAGTTCTGAATTAATCTATAAAGTTTCGGAAGTTTTTGCCCTCTGTGCCCATGTGCAGATCTCTTTGGCACTGAGTTAGAATTTACTGTCCATGGACAGTGTACTTGCTTAGAGACTACAAATTTCTAAGAGAAAGCATTTTTACTTTTTTTCTGTCTCTGGATCAGTATTAACATCACAAAGTTCAACAAGACCAAGAGCAAGATCCTGCACCTGGGTCCAGGTAATCCTCAATATTGATACAATCCAGAGGATGTACAGATTGAGAGCAGTCCTGCAGGTGCTTGGGATCTGGGAGTTGAAAATCTGGTCATAATACACTGGGCACTTGCAGCCCAGAAAGAATTGCAGCCAAGGTCAAGTGTATGGTTTAGTCCATGTATTTTGCCCTTATACTGTCCTTAGCTCTGGAATCCCCAACACAGGAGGAGTGGGTCTGGAGAAGAGCAATTAAAATGACCAGAGGGCTGGAGCACCACTCCTATGGAGACAGGCTGAAGGAATTGGCTGTTCAGCTGCCAAAAGTGAAAGTTGTGTGAAGACTTTACTATAGCCTTCGTTATATAGCTTTACTACTATAGTATTTAAGAGGGGATTATAATAAAAAAGACAGTTTTTGACATGGTCTGTAGTAAGAGGGCAAGGGTTTTCGTAACTAAAAGAGCTTTTATTAAGAGAATGGTGAGATGCTGAACAGGTTGATCAAAGAAGCTGTGGATACCTGATAATTTGCACAGTCTAAACTCAGGTTAGAAAAGGCTTTGAGCAATATGATATAGTGAAAAATGTAAACACATTGATTATGTGATCTTTAAGGGTTTGTTTGTCTCAAAATAATTTTATCATATTTTGATTTAAAAAAATTATCAGACATCAAGAAAAATGATCTTTCATTTTAAACCTGAAAACATTTCTAATTTCTTTGATATGTGACTTCCATGGTTTTGACTATTTCTGTTCGTCTGTTGGTGTACTGTTGTTCACACCTTCTTTTTCTCACCTCTCATTATTTCTATATTTTCTTAGGCAATATGTGAAAGAAAATGGGAAAGAAACCTATACCCCTTGCCTAAACTGTTAAGCACTAAAAGGAAACAAATAGTAAAATTTTGATAGACATTTTTGATAAAATACTAAAGAATGTGAAAGCTGAAGACTTCATCTGTACTGCAGATCAAGCTCCTCCTCAACAAGTCAGTGACATGAAGCAGGGCTATTCATAAGAGATGGAAGATAGTTCCTTGTTAAGGAAATATTTTGAAATCATACCATCTTAAAGAAGTTTCTGGCAGAACTATGTGGATGCATACAGAGCCTTGGCTACACTTTCATTAGGCAATTATTGACTTGAGCAAGCTTCTTTTAATTTAGTCTCTATACCCTTACACTATAGTGTGGACACAGACACAGGTGAGATTCTAAAGCTTTTCAAAAACTAAATTAATTGCAGAATTGTGTAAGTATGATAGCATTTTTCAAAACAAAATGACTGCACGTCCTAAGATTACAGCTGAAACTTGCCATACTTTCTATTCTGAACATTTGATGAATATATTAATTTTAATCTTCTATTCTCTTCTGCTCTCTTAGGTATTTTCAGAACTCCTTACAGTCACCCCAACATTTATTTGTTCTTTTGTTCCTTGTGATATGCCCATCTATTTAGATCAGTGTGTTTGTCATCTTTCTTTAACGAGTTGTTTACTGAAGCCCATAAGTTTGTTTTCTGCCTTTATCATGAACTTTTGAAAGAAGGACTCTGAAAGTGTTCACACATTTGTTCATCAAGCTGTGTGTCATTCTTAATGCCTTCTTTAAATTAATAGTATCAAAACTAGTTAAAAGAAGGTATTGTTTTAAAATTATGTTTTTACCATCTGTCCTCAATGAGTGTTGAGGTCACTTAAAGAATTACCATCAAATGTATTAGCAAAAGCAAGTTCAATATAAATTTGGAAAACACTACTGAACAGCATGGGTTGGCAAGGTTCCCTCTGCTGACAGGATAAAGCATTCATAAAGATGAATCAAATTAGGATCATCCTAAGAGTCACTGCCTGAGATATCCTCAAAAAGTGATCTTAATATGATGCTGTAAAATATTATCACAGTTCAACAGAGATGGGATTTTTATGATTTCTGATCTAGCAGCAGTCTGAGGTTTATTCAGTAGGTTCATTAATATGAATCTGTTTTAAGGTAAATCATAGGACTTTAGAAGCACTTTATCACTAACTAAGTTAACATTTACAAAGTCAATCAATAGGATTTACTGTAAGCACCACTGTATCTTAATTATAGATCCAATATGGCCACATTCATTCTATACTTGCTATAAGCTATCTAAATTGATTCACTTTCACATAGACACAAAGTTAAAACCTGTTAAAATTTCCCCTCTAGTTTAGTGAAATATTCCATCTAATAACTCAGCATTTCTAAATATGTGAGGGTTTAACCTCATGTCAGCTTCTGGTGATGGTCCTCTGAACTTCACAACCTTTGAGTTTACTGGCTCTGAGAGGAGTCCCAGTCAGAAGGAGGTGCTGGTGCAGCCTCTTGCAGTCCAGAGGAGCTCATAGGGCCTCACTTAGGCTTGATGTTTATGCAGTTGAGAGACACTTCACTTTAGATATCCGCAAATTTCCATCCTGGAATTCTCAAATCACTACAACTCTCAAGCTACAAAAGTTCCAAGGCTGTCAGGCAAAGATGGATTTCTTATTCCCTCTTTTGTTCCCCACTTTGGCCAGGAAACAGGACAATATATGGCCAGTGCTGCTCCACCTTGACTGTGCAGGGGTTCCTGGTTTGGTCAAGGGCTGCCTCAAGATTCAGAGCTAATGGGAATTTTTGAGATCATGTGTGAGACAGGAAGAATGCACCATCACACACAGCTCTCTGTTGTCTGTTGATTTTTACATTTTATTTGGTTGGGGGTTTTCTGTTCTTGTTTATGTGTTGGTTTGTGTTTTTGCTTGCGTGTTTGGTGTTTTGCAGGGATTTGTTTTACCCTGTTGTTTGGTTTTCTTTTTTAACATTGCACTTGCTGATCTTAGTAAGAACAAAATGGGCATTGGATAAAAGACAACTTTAAAGCAATATAACCTGTAGGTTAGCTGACACTGGTTTTTGTTTTCAGGAAAAAACCTTACAAAACTTTCTGAGGTTGAATTTATAGGAGGAACTATTCAAATACATTTTAAATATTGTTGCACTCAACCCTCCTTCATTAATCTTTGCACTTTTATTTCCCTGAGAAGAACTATAAATCATTGTATTGTATTGCTGCTATTCATGAAAGATGCTTTACTTTAAGGTATATAATTCATCATAGAATGTTTTTTTTTTATGCATAACTGTCTCTCCTGGCCCAAAATAATTCAATATCATATACAAAGAGAGAAAATCAAGAAACAATACTACACTCTTTGCAAGAATTTTAAGGGGCTGTCAAATGCCACCTTTAATTCAAATAAGAGAAATGTTACTTTTTAACACATTTTATTTTTCTTATCACAGAAAACCATTTTTAAATTATTTTTTGAAAATAAATTTGTTGACATTACTACTCAAAGATTAAAAATTCCCCAAATGCAGCAATGGAACTGGGGAAGTCTCTGATCAAAAAAAAAAAAAAAAATTTAAAAAAAGTTACACTAAATGGAAATGTTTGTTCTTTTCCTTTGCAAAAGTCTTTCACTTAACACTGCCAAAGAAAAATCCACTGACTTGCACGAGAGGCTACACGTGACTTGAGAAGCATTTATTTAATTCAGGAGCATTTTTAAACATTTCCCCTTGAAAATAGCTCTGCATGCATGCAAGAACTGTGTGGAACATGGAGTCTGCTAAAGACACTCTAAAGAGAGGCCAAGAGTGACAGACAGACAATATGTAGATTGTGGAAGCTTCTCTGCAGCTGGGAGAAGGACTTGAACTAAGTTATTTGTTCTGTTTGGTTCTTAATTTTCATAGCAGCTGTTGTTTCTGTTTGTCCGGTTAGATATATCAGTAAAGAGCTGTTAATACTACCCCCTTATCTCTGCCTGAGAGTTCCTGATTCAAAAATTATAATACTCAGGAGGAAGGGAGAGGGCTTACATTCTCAATTTCAAAGAGGAACTTTCGCCTTTATTGGCAGACACCTGTCCTTCAAACCAGGACAAAGTGTTCAGAGGTGGTTGCTGAAGCATCATGAATCACAGACATACTGTATATCTTGGGAGATAGTCAGTAGGGACTATCTATTTTAATCCTTTCTTTTGCACACAAATATACCCTTAGAGTTTCTCTTACTGATTCAGTGATGCTGACTGACAATTTAAGATTTGCACATGCCATGCCTCTCTGCCTAACCTGTAAGCCACATTGTGCCTCCTGTAACCCACAAGCAGGCCAAGGACACTGTTTTAACAGTTCCAAATGCCTGTGGGAGTCTTTTATGTACATTAGTCTCTACACAATACAACCAAAAACTTGATTTTCAACAACACCAAAAACTGTTTTTGTCTTCTAGAGGACTAAACAGTGTTTTTCCCTTTGTGAAAGAAAAATGACATTGTAAATCAGTCAAATACGATCAGAGTAAAAATTAAGTCTCACTGGCACAGTGGAGCAAACCACACATGTGGTTTCAGACTTTTTTAGTGACTTTTCATGATTTTGATAGACCTTAAACAAAAGACTGGAAAGGACCTAATTTTGAAAACTATAATTTTCTATTTTTTCATATTAAGCAAAAACATTAGTACAAATAGTAATCGCTTGGTTTTTAGCACATCTGTGTCAAATTGAAGATTCTCCATTCAGTTAAAATTTTTCTAATGATAATTTATAAAATACATGGTGAATCGATAGTGACTCTAGATCTTTTGCTCAAGCAAGTAGAATTTTCTTGTGGGGTTTTTTTTTGGTTTTTTTGTGGGGGGGGGTTTGTTTGGTTGGTTGGTTGGTTTGGTTTGGTTTGGTTTGGTTTGGTTTGGTTTGGTTTGGTTTGGTTTGGTTTGGTTTGGTTTGGTTTGGTTTTTTTTTCCTGCTTCTATTCAGAGACTCAGCTTTGAGGTAGATAATATTAGACTGCATAAATGTCACCCTGTGTTTTCTGGAAATCATGTGTCACAAAACCTTGCATGACAAGCATCCACAAGATATTGCTCTGTTACCTTGTTCTGTGTTTGAGTGCTCTTCACTTGTGCCAGGTGCATTCCTACTGCATCTGAAAATTCAGTCATCCAACTCAGTCATTCAAATTCTAAGTGTCCTAAATTCTTGAAAAGTAAAAAATATTTTATTGAACCAAGAACTAATACTTATTCAGGAAGTGTTATTTTCCAGCCACTTTCTATTGTCCCCATCATAAATACTGCCATGAGTTTGGGATGTGTGAGCAATATGTATTTGAGTTAGTGTAGTGTTATTTAGCTATCCAAATGCCATTAATGTCAATGCCTGTCATGCTGTGAAATTTCCTCACACTTTTTGGGAAAAGTGCAGTTGATTATCTAAGGCAGAATTAGGACTTCTGGTGCTGAGAACACCATTAAAAATGTAGGGATCTGTACAAAATCATTTAGTATTCAGATCATGTCTGTCACAAGCTGGTTCTGTAAGCATATGTAACGATGGCAAATATGGGAGCAAGAAACAGAGGCTTGTTTTTCTTTCCTTTGAAAGACTGAAACAAGTCTGGCACACTTTTTGCATTTTTTACCATGTCTTTATGCATTTATTATAAACATCACAGAAATATTGATTTCACATACATGAGAATGGGCAAGGTTTGTTACTAGAGCTCTCCAGAGATAGAAAAGCTCTCCAGACAAAGAAAAGCAGAAAAGTTAGATGACTTGCTAGAACTTCCTTGCAAATCTTTGACAGAGAAAGGGTTACTAAACAGTACATTTCAGTGATCACTTCCTGTTTATTTCTCCAAGCTTGGCTATCCTTCATTCATAATTTTAAAAAGAATATGGTCCAGGCCTATGGAGACTTGCTGATGAGCATGATTATTTGTTTAGCAGCTTTGATTTTCTCTCTCTATGCACATCTCTTTAATCTGGGACTATTCATCTGGGAATGAAATACTAAGGAATAACTGATATTAAAATGCATTGACTGGTTCTAAGACAAACCACAAGATGTGGTCATCCAAGAGACAGTTACTGTTACTTTACAGAAGTGAGTACATGCTTGTGTTAATTTAAAAAAAATAAATTGTTCATGGCAGTCTTCA
This sequence comes from Erithacus rubecula, assembly GCF_903797595.1. Classification (NCBI taxonomy): domain Eukaryota; kingdom Metazoa; phylum Chordata; class Aves; order Passeriformes; family Muscicapidae; genus Erithacus; species Erithacus rubecula. The sequence goes on from NW_027635860.1 coordinate 11,176,875, forward strand.
GAAAACAAACAAAAAAGCAGACCAAACAAAAAAAATAAAGCAATCAGAAAACAAAAAAATCCCCCAAAAAACCAACCCCCCCCAAAAAAAAAAGTTCAGCTGAACTTATAGGTACCTTCCCTCTATCCTCTGCTTCATATCAGAAATCTAAATCATCAGTGCTTTGATTAAACTATGATACAGTTAAAGAATGCAAATCAGAAAACCTGGGAAAAGAATTGAAACTGAAATTTGGTGAGAATTGATTCTATAAAAATACTGCAACACAGTATTTGCTTTGAATATTAAAGCATCTTTTTATAATTTTTCTTTATGCTACTCAGATGTTTTCAGGAATTAGAGGAACATATTCATAATTCACTATATTCAATATGTGATTTTTTTCTGTGCATACATTTGTATATGCATATAAGTAGATAAATGAAAGCCTGAGCCTGAAAATTGTTGCTGATAAGTGCAATAATGCATGGAATATTAATATGTGATACTGTGTGTTTTCTTTGAATTGCCCCCAGCTATTTATTTATGCATGGCAATTTTAGGTCATACAGAAGGACTTATTTCCTAATAATCCTAATAAATATCCCACTGGATAGTTAATAAAGACATAGGAACATGTGAGGTGTTAAAGCCTTTGATAGATTAAAAAAAACAGAGGAGAGGATTATGAGAAATAATAGTAAGTATGGTTATTCAGCCAGGAATTAAATAGCTCCACTTTCTCCAATTTTATGATTTTTGTGTAAACAGAATGGGAAGATACAAGAAAAATACTGAATGGTTTATAGACTCAGAGAAAAAAACCAGGACCTTCAGTTGACAACACGGATTTTCTTATTATATTAAGAGATCGTGAAAAGTTTCAAAGGCTAAAAAAAAAAAAAAAAAAACTAGTTTACAAACAGCCTAGAAAACAGCCCAACTTTTGGGAGAAAGTGTAGTTCACAGGTCTATTGCTGGATATCAGGATCACTCAGGTGATGCCAAAGGATGCAAAAAACCTGAGAAGTATAATCTAGGTGAATGAGCTTTAGCACCAGACATTTAAAACAGAGATATTTACATCAGAACTAGCTTTACAGGTTAATTTTAGCCTAAGTTAATGAGACCATTTTACTATCAGGTATCTACATACTGGCAGAAGTATTTCCATATTTGAATCAAGCACGGAATATTTTACAAGTTTGGAATGAAAGCTGAAACTAAGACCTCCCCTTTTCTGATTCCCTCTCAGTTGAGTTGTAGTATCAAACCCTGGAGGTTTTTAAAGTTTATTCAAAATAGAAATATAGATTAAATAATTTCATCTTGATTTTAAAAATCCAAAATGAGAACTATTAAAGCTGTGTCAATGTCAGTAGCATTACCACTGTGCATCAGTCAGTCAGTGTGATTCTTTGTGTTTTACAAGGTCACTCACCATAATTATGACTAATGTCCTGAGTATCCTCAGCAATGCTGGCTTTTCTGGTTACCTCCCTTGTTACGTGGTTATATTCTCCAATAATGATTAATTTGGGATAGGACAGCATGTATTTTCATTTCCAGGGACTTGTTTCCAGTGGAGAATAATCATGTCATGACAATGAACAGACAAAAATACTACCAGTGCACTGACATTTATTATGACATTATCCTTTCAGGAGAAACATTACTTTATTAATTTTTTTTTTTCATGTAGATATGCCACAAAAATGATGCTCAAAATATTTAACAGAAACGCAGAAAGTTACCATGAGGTGCAGTACAAATAAACTGCTTTCCCTTGAGTGCTTGAGAGCAGCTCATATCTGCATCACTTCAATTACTCCCGTAATTGTGCTATGGTAAAGTGTGATATCATGATCAAGATTCATGATCCCAGTTGCTATCTATGGTCCCTGATGCACAGAATTTATGTAAAAAGTTGCACAACTTAAAAGTCATGTTCTTTTCGGCCACACCAAATAGTGTCTCTCCTCTCATGCTAAAACTAGATACCTTGCTTTGTTTTTTAGGGAACTAAATTTATTTCTTTGGTTGGTTTTGGTTTTTTTGTTAAATTTTTTATTTGCTCTTGCTTACTAAAAATTTTACACAGGGACTGAAACTTATGTAAGTGATGTCAAGTCCAATGATGATCAAAGTCCATCAAAATGTAATCCTTTGTTATGTGTGAAATTATGTATTAGTTTTTGGAATAATATCTACTGCAGTGATTAATTCAAAATAGAGTTTATATGACTTCCTGGACAGACTGTGAGAACATTTAAAGGACGCAATGACTTCTATTATGCCTCTGATTATGCAGATGTTCAGCCACTCCTGAATAAATCCATAATGAGATCACTTATATCTTCAGTTATAATTTGCTATTTTGAGGAATGGTCTACAATTGAAAAAAAAAAAAAGTACTCAATATGATTTTTTAATTGGAAGTCTGTATAAGTTTGGAGAGGAAATAGAATGTTTTGTACTTCACTTGTTCTCCATCATGTTTAATTGAGGTAATATTAGTGTTCTCCAGGTATTTTGGACACTTATTGCAACCACAGATTACTTTCTGCTGGTTAAGATTGAAGAGCAATTTACACAGTGTTATTAGTTAAAACTAAATAATATGAACTATACAAAATTTCACTCAAAAGTCTTTTTTTTCAAAATTATTGCTTTCAAGGAGAAAGCAATGCTGTGTGATGCCACTTCTGGGTTTCCTCAAAACCAAAGGATCTGGCGTTCTACTTAATAATTGATTGTATAAAGTTGTGATACCAATGTGGGACAAACCTTAGATGATTTAAAAGATAAATCAGCATGTGAAACCTGTAAGTATTTTGCTAATTTAAACATACAGAAAAAAAAAAACCCAAAACCACACATAAATATATATTTTAACATAAAATTGTTATTAGGTAGTTTACTTCCTGTGAATTTGTTGCATATTTTTAAACTGCATTTTAAACCTTACATTTTTTCAAGAGGCAAGCAAAAGTTTTGAGAATGAGAAGATTGATTTGACATGCTTAACCAGCTATGGAGAAGTGTGTATGCACTTATCTTCAACAGTGTCTTTATACTTAGCTAAGAAATAAAATTCCCAAGAGGTTTGTACCTCCATTTTAAAATATTGATGTTCTGTACTCTGTACTTATTTCACTCAAAAAAAAAAAAAAAAAGTGCCAAAAGAAACAAAAAACACCTAAAACCAAACAAATAAAAAAAACAAACCAAAAAAACCCAACCAACCAACCAAAAAAGCTCAGACAACTAATAAGTTAGATCACAATACAAATGTCTAGCAGCTTGGACTGAGAAAAGATATGTCTTGAGTCTAATATGTATGGGATGCTTTTCCTCCAGGGTGGGTGGAAAAGCTGCCTTCATACACAGGACTTGAAAATGATACTTCTCCTGGAGTCAACAGATTCGTGGATCCAACATTGGCCCTTCCCACTCAGTTGAATTTCGTCTGCAGTAGTGATTTAACATTTCATTCAACTATTTCACGTTTGGCACACCAAAGCTTTCATGAGTTGCATTTTTTAATATCATTGCAATTTGTCGTGAAGGAAATAGTTCAGCATCTGGATGGTTTTATACATTATAAATCAGACAGGTGTGAAGAGATGAAATCTACTGACCAGCCAGGATTTTAAAAAGCTCTGTAATCTTCAGAGGTGCTTTATTTACTTACTTGAATGGTAAAACTAAAATGAGGAATTTCAAGGAGCTATCTATGCAACTGTTCAGAATTGCCTTGGCATTAAAAGAAACCAAAACCTAAACCAAAAGCAACCAAGAAAAAAAAAAAGTAAAAAAAAAACCAAACAAACAAACAAAAAAAAAACAAACAAACAAACAAAAAAAAAACACAAACAAACAAAAACAAACAAAAACAAACAAACAAAAAAAAAAAACAAGATGAAGAGAGACACATTTCCTCTTCTCCAGCATTACAGCAGTGTAATAATGAAAGGTTTAACTGAATTAATACAGAGGTGTTATGAAATCTGTAATTTGCATGAGCTTTGAACTTTTCACTTTTTAAAAAACTTTAGAGTATGTTGAAGTTCCTGTGTAATGTTACTGTTGTCTCATAATAATGAAGCTCTGAACCAAGAAAATCGATATACAGCTCAGGCATTTCCTATGGGTAAAATTAGCTTTATTATCTTATTTCATAAATAGCCTTGAGTGAACAATTGTATGTGTGCTGGGATTGTGTGAATGAAAAATTTCTGTGTCTGGCAAAACATCAACTTGAAGAAGGTATAAAAAGAGGCAATGTATAACATGGGTTTAGCCTGGGGCTGCCAAGAGCCGTGTGTCTCACTGCCTGCAGCTTCTCTCCATTCGCAACACCACTGTGGTATGTGCTTTGAGATATGTCATGGCAATTTCCTTCATCCTGGCTTTCCCCTTCTCTCCAATTCCACAAAGCTCCTACAGCTTTTGAAGCATTTATCCAAGCATGTGTTTAAACATTTTAAGTATTTTCTCTGAACTGCAAGTTTGAGAAGTTTCCAAATGTGTCAAATTTCTAATTGAAATTCATTTATATTATAATGCATGAGATATTGAACAAAAGAAGACTAGGAACTGACATTATGCAGCCCCTCTGCAGTCTGTTTGAGAGATAGGATGGATGAGGTGTGCTACAGAAGGAGAAATTCCCCACCTAGACTACACAATAGGATATGCAACAGCATGCATAAATATGAAAAACTAGGATTAATAATAAGACTTTCTGATTTCTCATTCACTCATTAATCTGATGATGGATGTTTCTGAGAACTGAGAGGAGGTTGGCTTTTTTTCAGGTTATTTCAGCTATGACTTTAGGAAGGTCTACATGCTTTTAAGGATTTAGCACTCTAAATTCTTTTATCATCCAAGCTAAAATGTCAGTGAAAGTACCTCCCTCCCACCTTTACCATGCCCCTCATTCACCCTTGCAAGTTTCACAATGCTTATTTTTGACTTATCTGTGTAAATAGAAGTGTACAAAATCACATTGCTCATGTATTTGAGACTTCCTGCTCTTAGTCATGGTCAATTTCAGCCCCATTTTCCAGAGATCCCTAACATATGACGATACTATAAAGTTCATAAATGTTAGGATTTAGGTGATAGAAAAACTCTAATTTCTGCTTCCACCAAGGAGGGAAAAAAAAAACCCCTGATGCATGAACTTACAAGTTCTATTTGACACTAGGGGAAGTTTTAGAAAGAAATGCTCCAAAGGTGAGTCATAGGAAGAGATTTGTCTGGAATATCTGCTCTTTCAGAAGTGGGGTACTGTGTACTGTCACTCAGTACTGTGAGACTTGAAAGTGAAGAAGAGCATTCTTCATAACTTTTTACTCACAAAATGACCCATATTTTTCTCCTCTTCTTTAAAAAAATATTTTAAATATTGTGCATTTATTAAATATTTTGTATTTAAATATTTTAATTTTAAATAAACAATAGTCACTTATCACCTTTGCTGTTGATCATTATGGCTTGGCTAAAAATCTAAAGTGACCAGTTGAAATACTTCAAGCTACTATAACTGTAAAGCTCTGCAGTGAGAAATGCCCAGTGTAATGAATATATAGTCTGACAATCTGAATATAGCTGAGAACAATTCCAGTGTCATGCTGCAGTGCCTTATGCTCAGTTAGGAAGAGGTAGACCTTTAGTTTAAAGTAAGGAGGACCAGACAGCCAGCACTCTGTTTTATTTTCAGAAATGTAATACAAGACATTGTTGCACAAAAGCCCTAATTTGTTGTGAAAAATTGTTTTGAGGGTAGTGAGATCAGCTCCTATGTATGTAAGTGATTAAGAGAAAATATTTCCTCTCCAGTTCTTATTAATATAGATATGTTAATTTCATAATTTCATTTTCAATAGTGAACTAGTTTCATAGCTTTTCAATATAACAGGCTTTTTCAATTTTTTTTTTTTGTTTTTTTTTGTTTTGGTTTTTTGGGGTTTTTTTTTGTCTGTCAATTCTAGACACATTTGACCTATTCAGACATTTTCAAGCAGAATTCTGAAGATATCAGGTTTTTCCTTAAGGGCAAGAAGTACTTCAAAGGTTGGAGTATTTAGACACAGAACAAGACAATAATAACTTCGGTAATAGTTATTATTACATGTGGTTTCATTCTCTACTTTTATTGGTTCTTGAAAGGTTTTATTTGCACAGGGATTACTGTTGCTAAAAATGCATATGTAATTTGCATTTTATGAGCTCTTTCCACAGCTTTTAATTTTCTTTTAAGAAATTACTTATGAAAACTAGTGATGGGTCAAAAAAAATTCTGCCTGTGAAGACACACACGTTCAGTGGAAAATTCTCATCTAACATTCCTTCTTATTTCAGTGCACTACCCCTTTCCACCCTCCAGGTTATTTGGGATATTTATGTTACATCAATCTGCTATCTCAGTTTTATCTAACTAGATTGTTTAAAAACTTTGTTATACTAAAGGTGGATATCCATTCATGTTTTTGAGAGCTGATAATAGGCCATTTTTACTGAAAGGCTGGCTACTCACAAATTCACTGTCTGCAGATGGAATAAGGCTGAAAACCCTGAGAAACAACTTCACATGACAATCTGTTGGTTAGTATTTACATTTCATACTCTGATTTTAAAGGAGTCAGCAATTCACTGTATGTCCACCTTTAGGCCTTGTGGTTATTACAAAAATACAGGTGTTTTATAGTTTTTCTGCTGTTCTTGATACATTTCCCTTCCATCTGTAGCTGCCTTCATACACACAGAAGGAGAGAAACCCCAGTAAAAACAAAACCCCTAGGCAAACAAGTGAACAAAAGAACCCCAAATCAACCAAACCAACCAATAAACCAGCCAACCAACCAACCAACCAACCAAAAGAACTGCAAAACCAATGGAGACTAAGTATCCAGTGACAAAATTTGAAACATTTTTAAAATCTGCTTTTAATCCAAGTGTGATGGGCAAGCAGTTCACTGCGTCTCAAACTCCTGGCATATGGCATCCAGGAGAACAAGTCAGCCCATCAGATGAACCATGTAATAGACCCAGAAGTAGCTTTAGAACTGTAAAACAAAATTGCTTATGCAGTCTGCCAAAGTATCAGATGTTGCAGTTGGAATAATGTTTTCCAGTGCTTCCAGAGCATCTGGGCTCTGAGGTTGCTGGAAAAACCTGAAAAAAATTGCTAGCCACTAACATTTTTATTTGTATATGCTTTTTCAGTGTGAAATTGTTATTTTCATCATTTATATTGCTACTAACATTCTGTTCTTTCTGAATAGTTGAAATTGTTTCTTATTAGTTCTCCTTTAAAAGTAAAATAGATTTGTATTTATTTTCTTCTTCAGAACAACAATTAATTTAATGTATTATTTATCTCTGATCAGAAATATAATTAATAGTATGCAAAGTAATTTAATGCATAGTTAGATGAGAAAAGAAGATTCCTGACATATATTTTAAAAAATACTTTATTAAACACAGAACAAGGTAGCTCAAAGATACAATAAAAATTTTAGCTGTATATTACTAAGTATATATTCAAATTGTCTGTGTATTAGGAACAACAAAATTACCTATACTGTGGCAATTCCATGTTGTCTGGATATGGTAAGCATATAATGATGTAAGCATTAAAGTTTTATGTTCTTCATGGATTTCTAAAAATCTAATTTTTCATCAAGTTGTGAGAATAGAGAAATTTTAAATTCATTGAACGCTAATTTTACAGGGAATGTCAAGATGCCTGAATGTTAATTACATCTTGTGGCGATGAATTTCATAGGTTTATTGTATGTTTAATGAGCCTAATAAAACCTATTTGGCTGACATAAGTGAGTTGGCAGCCAATAGGATGGAGCCTAAATCTTTGCATATATCTGTCTAATTTCAGAAGCAAATAGACTCTGCTTTTATTTTTCTGGGGAAAAATTCTGTCCTGAAATGCAATTTTAGCTAAAATGGAAAAAAGAAAAGGTGCTGTTTTCCATAACTAATTGTGCTTTTAGGGACTTTTTTTTTTTTTTTTTTTTTTTTTTTTTAATGGAGTTAATTCTACTATTAACATAGTTCACAATGGTATATTAAAAAATAAAATATCTTAATGAAATCCATTTTATTTGTAAAACAAATTTGGAATAATGTGATATATCTTTTCTCATAAGGCATTTTGCATTCAGAACATCTTCATTGATTTCAGCTAAATTAAGTATAGAAGGTAACCTTTTTATTAGCTTTGTATGATGCCTTTAAAAACATGATGCATTAAGAGAAGCCATGTTTAATTGCTATTTTGCAAACCAGTGTCCTTATTCATAAAAATTCTGGTACACTACTGTAACATTGTAAGGCATTTTGGCAGATGCCATCCAGCTCCTTCACGGAAGTGTGATTGATGACATCATTTTTGATTGATGTCTCTGTGTCTTGGTTTGATTTGAGTTTCACAATTTTTTTATACTCAATTTTTCTTGGAGATAGGATTTAGGAGCAAAAACAAGGCAGCCCTAAAACTTAAAAGGTTATAAAGAAGAAATTTATTAATAGCACAGAAAAAGAAATTTCTGAATAAGATTTCCAGATCGCTCCCTCCTCCCCCCCTCACCTTCCATATCTCTTAACAACATACAGAGAACATTTCAGTCAGTTTTCCACTTAAATAATCATTTCAGTTCACTCTAGAGAGAAATGTTCCTTTTTGGTTTAGCCATAGGGGGTGTCTTCACTTTCACAATTTGCATTCACCCAGGAAAATCTGCAAATTGTGGAACTCCTCCCATCTTCACAGTCTTTCCAGAGCTGTGTTATAGATTATGTCAAACACATGGGGTATTGCTTCTGAAGGCAAGCTGTTCAAAGACAAGAATTCTCTTTATCTCTTTTTCCATCAAATGCCACTGTTCATCTTTCCATTCTCCAGAACAGGGACCCCCATTCTCTAAGGCCAAAGGATCCTTTTCTCAAACACTTCAACCCCCACACAAGTAGTTCTCTACAATTTAAAAGAATGTTCGGTGTAGTCCAGTCCTCCCTTCCATAGCCCACAAAAAGGGTTTTTCACCAACTTATTCATGGTATCTCTTCAACCTCTTCCCATGTTGAAACTTAGCTCCCACTTCACTGACCTCAGTATACTTCCTGCTTTATTCCTCTCATTCAGGGAGCTCAGGAGATCTGCAGTCTTATTGGAGCATTAGAAGGGTTAAAATTCCACACAGAAGGTGAAGGAGCTGGGCCAGACCATGCTGGAAAATGTGCCAGGGCTTTTGGGCCACACAGGCTATGTGGAGGCGGCTGGATGAAACTGCAGAGCCCAGCAAGCAAATGCTGGAGGGAGGTCTGGCTGGAACAAAGCCCAGCTGCACTTCCCCAAGCTGCGTGGGCAGCTGGGGGGCTTCTGCTCCATTCTCCTTGTGCTGAGAACTTCCTCCAGGGTTTAGAATCCAGCACCTGTGACACCAGGGTCTCACTCAGAGGTCTTTCAGACCCTTGCCAGGGGGGTTTTGAGACCCCCAAGGAGGCCAGAGGTACGCCCTGGGCTCCCACAGGTATCACAAAAATATTGCAGAATATGATTAATAATTAACAATATTTATCATAACTCTTAATTATTTTCCTTGGTTTTGGCCTTTATAGAAAACTATTAAACAGTAATGTGACCACATACATAATTTTGTTTGGAAGTGAAATTATAAGGAATGGTATTAATTTCCCTAAAACAAGAAAATCAGGGAGAGAGAAAAAAAAAACCCAAACATTTGTAATGAAACAGAATCAAGATGTAAAACAAAAAAAAATTGGCAAGAAAGAAAATAAGTTAAAACATTCTCTCAAGAAAATACTGTAAACTAGAAGGTTAAGAAGAAAAAGATGCTGCTTCAACTGAAGAAATAGTATACTTCAAAGCCTCTGGCAGCTGATCTGCAAAGTTAATGTGCAAAGTAAAATCTTCAGCTATTTTAACAAGTTTCATCTCAGGCAATAGATGCAGATGAAGGAGTAGAAGGGGTGAGAGCAACTGTGACAGCAACACCAGCTGTAGTGGCAGCTGTTGTTAGCATGGCACTGTTTCTTGTGTTTGGCAAGAGTCATCCAGAACAGAATGAGATTCTCCTACCTGTCCCACTTCTTTCTGCCACTGTAAGAATCAGCTGTGAGGTGTCATCTCTTTCTTCAGCTAATTGGAAGCAAATAATATCTTATACAAGGAGATCACATATTGAACAATAATATACAACAAGCTAATGTTTCTTGATTATATGGGTGCACTACAGTAAACAGAACTGGGAGCAACTTCCAGTAACGGTCCCCCCTCTCCCTGCAGCTGTTTTCTAAAGCTAGTGAATCTACTGGCATCAAAAAGAGAAAGTGGATTTGTCTGATTTGAGAAAGCCAGAATGGACTACGGAAAACTGTAGCTAAAGAAAATAGCATGTTTGGTGTGAAAAATGTTACATTACCAATTGTCTTGTACACCTAACCTCTAACTTTTTTTTTTTTTTTTTAGTATTTCTAACTGTTTGGTTTCTTAAGTGCTTTTTGAGTGTTATGTTTTTGGTTAATTGGTTGATTATGTTGCTTGTTTGTTTCAGAGTTGTTGTTTGTGAAAGGTGAGATGTCAAGGAATCTCCAAACAAGCTTTTGGACTTTTATATATCAGAAAGCTGCATTGCAAAATTCCTTACAGAGATAGCCTGTGAAAAATAGAACACTATCCTTCTTTAGCACTTTTCCTTGGTTCTGGTTTAGAAAATAATTACCAAATTCAGCATGACACTTGAATTAAGATTTTAAAAAAAGCAAAATTGACACGGAAGAATAACCACTTCGTAGTTAAATTACTCAGATCTGTGCTTGTCCAAACCTATTATTTTCTATAGGCCTCTGAAAGTGACAGGTCTGAAGTGTATCTGTGATGGACATAATTTTGTGTAATGTAGTCATCTCTTCCTTAGGTTCTATAGTGAATAATTGTCTCATTATGTTCTGCAGAGGTCACATACTAAAAAATGACAGTGCAATGCAGCTCTAACATAATTGCAATGCATTATAATGATGTACTCATTGGAAAAGTTTGAATTCCTGAACCTTAGGCAATGCAAAATTTTGATCTTTTCTCCCCATTTTCAATGAGGGAGAAGACACCCATTCACATTGGTGAATGATAAAGCAAAATTCCAGGTAAATCACAAATTTTGTACTTCAAAGATGTTAAATATACCCATATTGAATTTGTTTTGCCATTAGAAAAAATTACAAAGGTTCAGTCTACCTTAATTGACTGAATCTAGCATACTCCACAGTAGGCCTAACATCTTTGTGATTGATAATACCAACAACTATAATCCTGGTGACACTGTAGTATCCTGGCTGCCTATGCTCAAAGCTATTCAGGAAGCATTCTGTAGATGCTAGAATAGGTACATTTTCTGCACATAAGGTCTGAATAAATAATATGGCAAATGTTTCTAATTACTTAAAATCTACCTGGAAACCCTGCAAACTATTTCATGCCAGCTTTGACAAGTGGTGATAATGATTTACAAGTGTGTATATCACCCCATATAATGTGGTGAGATACAGCAAATGGTGACAGGTTGAAAGCATGCTAGAGAAAGAAGATGAACAAGCTTGCATAAGTGAAATTGATTTGATAACATGCTAGGTTGGTTTTGTTTTGGATTTTTGGTTGGTTGATTTGGTTTGGGGTTGTTTGTTTTTGGGGTTTTTTTGGTCTTGTTTTGTTTTCCTAACTGAATTTAGTATTATACACTTGATTAACTTTATATTCTTACAATGTAAGAATTAAGAAGATGAAATCTTGAAGATGAGAAATTACTATGATGGTAGCAGGATAAGTGAACAGTACTCATTCAGGGTTATGGAAGATTGGAAAAAGGAATGAGAGATTGCTTCAAAGGAAGGAAGATGATCGTGTTTCATTCCATAAGTTTGTTAGATGTTAGATTTAACATAGATTTTTTTTTTCTTTCCACTTTGCAGCTCCATAATTTCCACTAATTACAGGTTCTCACACAGTCTGCATTTTCATCCTTACAATGTCAAGGCACAGATCAAGATTTGTATGTGTTTTGTTCTATTTAGAAACATTTTCAAAACAAGACATTTCTTGCTTTTCCTCAGTGATACAGTAAATTGTGTCTTTGTATCAAAGTGTAATAAAAACAACTTCTCAGAAAATGTGTTAATGCAAATGAGAAAATGTAACACAGTATTGCTACTCTTCACTGTAACAGAAAGAATAATTACATACTCTCAATATTCATGAGGGGAGTAGAGAATTTCACAAAGAACTATTTCCAGACTGAGGTCTCCTTATTTATTCTCTTTAGTTGAGTTTGTTCCTGTGCACAACTTTGGATGGAGGGCTTGGCTGTCAGAACAGCATAAAGCACAGGATGAAGTAAAGGTGGAGCTTCTTCCAAACAAATGACCTGGTTCCCAAAAATGCTAGACCAGTTGTTCTCCAACAAGGAATACATAAATCCAGAACTACATGGAATATGAGGAACACCAATTTCATGGCATCCCTCTTATCCTCCCAGGTTGCCCAGGGATACAAAAGAGAAAAAATAAAAGAGTGGGCATACCTAGGCAAAATATCACCATTTTCCAACCAGCTTCATTTTGCTGACAAACACTCTACTAAAAAATGTTTTTTCCAGATTAACTTCATATAAAACAACTAAGAATGTGAAAATCATGAGAATATAAGCAAAAGATTGTTATTTGCAGGAACTATTAGGAAAATGAAAGGCAAAGGAAGGGATGAAGTCCCTCAATAAGGTGGCATAAGTAAGTTGAAAAGCAAAATTTATTGAGTAGGGGGGAAAAAAAAGAGAAAAATAAAAAAGGACATGATAAGAACTGTCACAGTTATTAAAAAGAAGTATCAAATATAATGAAAGTCAGGCTCATGGGAGAAGAAATTTCAACAAAGAAAAAATACAAGACCAAGAAATATTTGAAGAACAGCAGTGGGAAAAAGATGACTGAAACAAATGGAAACAAATCCAAGCAGATTACATGAAAGAAACATATCAGTGTCATTATACAGCAAAAACAAAGATTCACAAATGGCTACATTCCAAATAACAAAGGCTCATTCTTCTACTACTCTGAAACAGCCATGCCATTTAATTCAAAATATGTATTTCAGTTATGCATCTTAGACATATAGTGATTAAACATTGCACTGAAAGGCAGTACTTGCCTAATTTTGGGTGTCAAGTTCTTTATTTGAAATGAGCAATGAAACCTTCAGGATGCTAAGCAGTGAATTTTCTCCATGTGTTACAAACAGTAGGATGGCTCCTGTGGTGGAAAGCATATGTCTGGGTATAAGACTGCCATTCTGAAATTGCATCCAATAACATTTTCTAAGCAGTACTTTTAATAACTGTTCCATACTCTTCAATTTACATTTCTAAAACAAACAGACAAATAAAATTAACTGAATTAGTTGGCAAATTTAGGATGGATCTGACAGTTTGCTAAAGACCTATTTAGTAATCACTCAAAGATCACACCCTGGCCTCACACAGCCTATTACAGGAATTTGTGCCAAAGCTGTCTTTTGGTTAGACTGTAAAGTTGATCTTGTTTCACACTGATTATAACCTTGGTGACACAATCAGCAGAGATTTTCTTGATTTATTTTGTTGCAAGAGGAAAATCACACTGTAAGTTTGGAAAAATCTGCCTCTTAGAGACTTTAAATTCCACAAATAGCTTTCAATTTTAGAATACATTTTTTTATGTTAAATATTTTTATATGCTTACAGGGTAAACATTTGTAGATTCTTGACAGGATGTACATCTGCCATGGATGGTGCATCTTGCCCTAGCTGAGCTCCATGCAGCTGTTGACTTACTCCAGTGAGATAGGGGAGAGAATTAGAAGGGTAAAAGTGGGAGAACTTATCAGTTGAGACACATAGGGAAAGTAGAAGTCACATATGAAAGCAAAGCAAAACAAGGAATTAATTCACTTATTCCAATCTGCAGAAAAGCATTCAGCCATCCCCAGCAAAGCAGTGTTCTATCATGTAGTGGTAACTTGGAAAGACAATTGTCATCTGTCTGAAATCTCCCCTTCTTCCTTCTTCACATTCTCCTTTATCTGCTGAGAATGACATCATTTGGCCTGGAACATCCCTTTGGTCAGCTGAAGTCACCTGTCCTGTGTTTCTTTTCAACTCCCTGTGCATCTCCAGCCTGCTCACTTAGTGGGGTGAGAAGCAGAAAAAACCTTGGCTCAGTGCCCAGCAATAACAAAACCATCCCTGTGTAATCAACACTCTTTGTGCCATAAATCCAAAGCACAGCCCCATACTAGTGTCCTGGTTTAAAAGACAGCTTTTTGGTAAGAAAGGTAGGAGCCTCTCTTTGAAATGAAGAGTGTGAACCCTCTCCCTCCAAATTACTGTAATTTTAGAATTAAGGGGCTCTCAGGCAAAGATATGGGAGTAGGAATAACAGTTCTTTACTCATATATCTAACAAGACAAACAAAACCAGTAACAGGTGTGAAATCAGCAGCCAGCAGAGCAGTAGCTCCGTTCCAGTCCTTTCGGGCCGCAGTCGCGCTTTCTCTGCGCTGCAGGTGCCGGTGATGGGGCAGGGCAGATCCCGCACGGCTGCAGAGCGCTGGCGACGGCGGCGGCCCGGGGGGAGAAGGGATGGAGGAGAGTCCCCTCTGCTCACCCTCTGTGTCGGCCGTGGTGCTCAGCAGGTGCCGCAGGCTGAAGCAGGAAGGCAGCAGTGCGGCTGGAGCTGGGCAGGAGCGCTGTGCCGGTGCTGGGCAGTGGGGAGGTCGTGCTGCTCCGACTCCTTGGGCAGAAATGGGGCAAGCCACTGCTTCCCCCTCTCCTCTTACGACTTTTTTGGATCTTGGGTTTTTCCGCCTTCCCCCTACTTTGTCACCAGTCATCTGTGCTAGGGTCTAGTCAACAGATTTCTTAGCATGACAATGGGGAAAATTGCACTGAGAGAGAAGGGAAAAAAAAAACCCTGAACAACTACCCACTTTGATGAAAATTATATCAGCCAAAACTAAACGTCAAATTATTTAGTACACACACACACATACACACACACACGTTTCACTTAGGAAGTAATCAAAATAACCAACAGACTGAGTCTGATACAAGATGCTGCATTCTTCATTATCACTTGAATTCAGGAGTGTGAATGTGTGAAATTAATGGTGGATAAACACAAGACCTTTTAGTCAGTATGATTCAGTATATAGCCTGGACATACATGACTATTAGTAAGATTTCAGTGTTTCAGTTTTTCATAAGAAAATAGAAAGAAATTTGCTCCAATGATGGAAACCTATAAAATATATTTTGCCTTTGATGTTATCAATCACATTTATAGTGTGTACAATATATTATATGTAGTTTTGACCATCAAGTATCCAAAATAAAATGCTGACTCACATATTGGTTTCTCATTTGTAGACACATTATTTATTATTTTCAAGAATAAATATTTATATGTTTATATAGATATATACAGAGTCTATATCTATATCTATATCTACATAAACATTTTCCTGTTTAGTATTTTAAAGACTGAGAAATCTGCCCTGGACTGCACAACCAAGATCACGGTAACAAGGATCAAGGTTTCATAAACAGTCTTTTCTTCTTGAACTCTCTTATATTCAGAAGCAGATTTACTTATTCCAGATAAAAAATTGTCCTAAACTAATTATTTGGAATCTGCACAAATGGTGTGAATATGAAGCCTCTGACAGAAAAGAGTAAACACTATGTTCTGTTGACTAGATGAATTATGAAGGATGTCAAGGATTTATAGATTGCAGAATTTCATTTTTATGTTTATATTCTGTTATTAAAATACTCTATGTATTACCATTTATTCACTTGTAACACTAGATAAAATGGGCTACACTCCAGTCATGCAGACAGCTGCCTATAGTTCCTAAATGCAGTTTTAGAGATTAATTATAATCATATTTCATGGGCATTATTTGTGTTCTCTGTTGTTCTGACTGGATTTTTGGCAAAATTCTAAAACATTTCTTTTCTTGCCTACATGCCTACATCCTGCTTTGAATAGCATCCTGTCGTAAGTTATAATTCTCTTGTGAGATAATTTCCCTTAAGCTGCCTTGTATATTGAATAGTTTCTACACATAGGAACATGAATTTTGTACCTCATACAAAATTTTCAGGTTCATCCCCTAAAAAGGAAAAATAATGTTGGTTTTTTTTTAAAAAAATGAAGCATTTAAGACATGATTTAATATAGTTGGGTAATTTAGTTTTGGTGAAATATTTCACCACTGTAAAATGTGAGATACAACTTTGTTCCATTATTTTGGCACGACTGCAATACAAAAGGTATACCAAATTCCAACATGACCATATTCCCTTAATAAGAATCTACATACATATTCCAGTTACATTCAGCATGGAACTCAGGTCAAGAGGCACATACTAGATTTATTATTTTTCAGTAGAAGGATTAAATGACATTTAAAAAATACACAAAATATTAGAATGTACTGTTTTGTTAAGTGGATGTTTCAACTGTGGAGCTCTGTCCTGAAGAATATGGTTGGTGTTTAAAGCCAGAATTAATTTAAAATGAGATAGGAGAGATTTTTTGAAGATACATCCACTGAGTTTTTCACATATATAAAACTCAGCCAAAATTATATATGTGCTTACCCTGTTTTTTACCTTCCCACAGGCACTATTTTGAAAAGAATGTTAAAGGTCAGTGGCCTGGTCTTTTATGAAAAATTGAAGCTATGTTTATGCTTCCACTGCTGAAGAGAACAGAAGAAATTGCACAGTATCTCCATGCACGTGACTCCACAATATCAGTGCCTGGTACAGACGGATGCAAAGCCCACTGTCTTTTGCTCTTGGTAAGGTGGTAAAAGTCAGGTGAGAAAGATGAGAAGTTAATTGTAGTTCCTTGCATGTCCATGTCCATGTAGATCTGTGTTCCAGCATACAATAAAATCTATTATACAATGAAACATTTTATATTAAATTAATCTGTAGTCAATATGTAAAAATTGAATTTGCAAAGAGAGCTAATAGGTATATAGATTACTCTGACTGATAATCTGCATGTGTATTTCCAAAGCTTTTAGTGTTTATGTAAAAAAAATCTTTGTCTGCATTAATATAAATTATGAAACAAATGGAGTTTTTTAAAGAAATGTACTTTCTCATTTTCTAAATTTATAATTATATTTTAAAACTGTAAGACTTTAATTGGAATGTAGGCTAGCTAGCATGATATGCAAGATATGATATGCAAGAAATCATGAAGCACATCCATAGTTTCAGTTTTGCAACATTTTGAGGAATGTGAGAATGCAGCTAGAACATCATCTTGGGAATTGTTGCTCTTTACTTTATTGCCTGAGACTCCTGTCAAGTTCAACTATGGAGAACTGCAAGTTCTTTTAAAATTGATCGTCTGGGACGAAATTAAGTTAAATGAGATAACACTGTACATGAGAACCGTTCATTGGTAACATAAATAGGACATTGCCCTGCTAAAGTAGACTGGTGTCCTGGTTTGAAGGACAGGTGTCTGCCAATAAAAGCAGAAGCGTCTCTTTGAAAAAGAGAATGTAAGTCCTCACCCTCCCAAGTATTATATTTTTTTAATCAGGAACTCTCAGGCAGAGATAAGGAGGTAGGAATTACAGCTCTTTACTATTATATCTAACCGGACAAACAGAAACAACAGCTGCTATGAAGATTAACAATCAAACAGAACAAATAACCCAGTTCCAGTCCTTTCTTCAGCCGCAGAGCCTCTGGCCGCGCTCGGTGCCGGTGCTGCAGGCGGGGCAGAGCCCGCACAGCTGCGGAGGTGCGGATGGAGCGCAGCGGGGGGAGGCGGCAGCAGCCGCGCTGTGTCTCGGGTGGAGCAGGGTGGAGGGACCGGTCCCTGCTCCCCGTTTGAGTCCTGGTGCTCAGCTGTGGTCTCAGAGGCAGGAGGCCGGAGTGAAGCAGATTCAGAACGATATCCCTCAGCAGAGCCTGGCACCCCGGCGTTCCGACGGCATGGGCTGGGGATGGCAGTCCCTCCCCCTCCGTCCTCGCCGGTGAATGAACAGCGCCCTGAAACCAGCCCCCACCTACCCCTTTGTCTAGAGTCCAGAAAAGAGCCTGGGCGTAATCTGGTAGGCTCCCTTAGCATAATAATGGGAAAAATTCTTTAAACTGACACAGTAAAGAACAAACCCCAACCCGGAACAACTGGGAAAGGCAGAAAAGGATGGAGGAGCAAGAGAGAGAGGGGAGACAAACAGAGGAGGCATAACTCCCAGACATCGGGAGTGCCATGAACGCCCAGGTGTCAGCAGAATGTGGCCACTGTGCTGGAGAGCTGCCCAGCTCCCGGGGAGGCACGGGCGGCCCCACAGGCGCAGCTCCCGCGGCCGTGGGCAGCCGGACACGAGGGCAGCAGCGGGCGCTGGGCGGCAGCTCCGGAGCGCCGGGCACAGCGCGGGGAATCCTGGCACCGGCTGGGCCAGCAGGGCTGGAGGGGCAGGAGGCAGGAATGGAGCAGGCAGGCTGTTGGTCAGGGGAGGCAGAACAGGCAGCGGCTGGGACAGGTGAGGGGTAGGGCAGGACATGGGCTACACGCAAGGCTCGGAGGTCAGCCAGAGTCCAGCTGAACAAAGCGAGAGGGAAGGACAGTGAGGGCAGAAGAGCCAAAAGGCATGCTGAAGCCAGGGCAAAATGGATGAAAAGCAGGCTAGAGCGAGAGTAAAAAGCAGACCTCAAGCCTGGGTAAAAAGACAAGATCTAAGGCCCCAAATTAGAAAGGCCTGACTCACAAAAGCCCCAGAGCTTGTGGCACAGTTACTTTTCTGCTCCTGTCTCCTCCCAAAGTCTGTCCACTGACATGAGACCATTGGCTCAGTCCAGCATTCCACTGCAGTCCATGGCTGTACTGCATTTTTCCGTCTGACCGAAGAACGACCGAAGAACCTCTCTGGAGGGTACAGTGTCCCTGGTGATCTCCTGCTGCCTGCTTGCCCCATGTCAGGCATTAAATGGCTGCCAGGCAAAGACTTTCCAGAGACAAGGCTTTCTCCCATCTTCTCCTAGCTGCTTCCTGGACATGGCACATGTTCAACACCTCCCCCACAGGCCTCTGACAACCAGTTCTGAGAGAGAATCAAAATTAAATTGGCTCCTGAGAACCCATATGTACACTATACAACGTGGTGACTCACTGTTTCTTGAAGGTTTTCATTGCTGAGCTCTGAAACTGCAAGATTAAGTTAGACACAACAAAGATAAATCTTCTGCATTCAATTGAAAATCTGGGTATAAAAATATTAAACACAGTGTACTGTAAAAGCTTCTAAATTTTCACAAGAGAAATTCTACTAGTGAAATCTGATTTAGTGAAAGGTATCCCTGCTCATTGAGCAGGCTTAGACTAAATGATGGTTAAAGGTTCCTTTCAAACAAAACTTTTTTATAATTCTACTAGAATTTGAAGGGGTTTTTGAAGACATTTCAGTGTATTCAATTAGAGATAATTTACTATATGTAATTTAGGTGTCTACATGTTAGAGATGATTGGCCAGCTAGTTATTGAAAGCCTATTTAATGTTAAGTTGCCTATTTGGTGAAGAATGGAGTTGGAAAAGCCTTATTATCCATTGACAATTAAGAAGCCTAAGGCTATGAGTTGTGAAGTTCAAGACCAGTGGCATAAATGAGTGAAACTGAGCTGAAACCCAAGGTAACAGTGAGATCATTCTTTTCTACTTGATAGGGAGAGGTCACATTACAGGGGCTGCTTTGTCCATTGTTCTATGTATTGTGATAGCAAACCAAGAAATATAAATATTAATTTCTGTTTATGCATAAATTATAACAGGACAACAAGGACAAAAGAAAATAACTATGCAGTAGGCAAGGAAATCATAATTAGATACAGCATATGGGACAGAGTAGCCAAATAGAAAGAAGACAGGAATGGCAGAGCTCATTTTGGAAAAGAAGGCCCCATAAATAAAAACAGATAGAGGATGATTGTTTGGGGGTTGAAAGGTCCATGGATTTAGCTTATGCAAAAGCAAGGAGCAAAAGCTAGATTTCTCAATGCAAAATATTCAAATAGAGAATGAAAGAAAGGTATAGCTATGAGAAAAATTGGAGACTGGTTTAAAAAATGTCTTGGTGTTTAGTGAAATAATAGGTGAAGGGAAATATAAGTAGTAAGTGGAGATACAGAAAATTTCAAAAGAATTTGGCTGTATATCAACTGGAAGAATGACAATATGAGTAAGAAACAGATATGAAATTTACATTGGGCTTTCATCAAGATACATACAACCACACATGTATTTGCAGACACAAAAGAGAAGTCTGGCTCCCCATCAAATAAATATTACATCATCTAAATTGTGCTTCAGAATTTGCTCCATAGTTTGAAGGGCTTATTTCTTGTTTGTTTGTCTGAATTTTGGAGTAAACAGTTCGGTTTTTTCTAGTGAGCATATTGAATAATAATATTGGGTAGGAAATTACTTTTCTATTTCCTGAACGATTTTCTTGCTATTAATGATTGTTTTTCAAACTTATATATTGCAATGCCCCACTGAACTCTGTGGGTGCTCACTCTAAGAGATTATTGCCATCTTAGAAAAAGCCTTTTTTGTTTACTGCTAATAATCTATTATAATACATGTGCAGACATTTTCTTTAGCTTCTGATTTTATGTTGATTGATCAGCTGTTTTAATTAGATTTATTTAATAATTATTATTATTTATATAATATTAATTGTATTATACAAATAATTGGTATATAATAATAATAATCTATTAGATTAGAATGGAAATGAAAAAGTTATTATAATTTCTGAAGGCAACAACCTCTGAACTCTGATATTGAAGGATAAGAAAACCAAACAGTAATGATGGTCTGCCAAGTCTATAGCCTCTGAATTTGAGTTTTAAAATAGTTGTTAAGGACTTATTGAAGGATGTTTTAGTGTAGCTCTTAACAAGCTACTTTTTGAAGTGTTCTATTATTAAGTGACCTTATAGATGATTGCAAGGGGTCCTATTTGTTACCTGTGTAATTTTTGCTGTCCCACTGAGAAAGTGGAATTTCCCTGTTTAATTTGCAATTTGATGGTAAAAATCTATTATTGTCACTTTTCTTCATGTCCATAAAATCCAAATTCTGTGTAAATAACCATGCTTTACCTATAGCATATGTCACATTAATTTAGTTTGGTGATTTTTTTTTTTATTTTAGAGGTTACCCTCATTAATAATCTCACAAAGTCTTGGAAATCCAGCTCTTATACCATAAACAAGAATTACTTTAGATTTCATGTATAGAATCCTTACATTCCTCTTTGTATCTTTTAGACTAAATCAGTCACCAAAATATTGAAAAAAATACCTTTTTGGGTCTTGTAGTTTTGACTGGAGATAAATTGTGTGAACAATGAAGCAGCCTGTGAAGGTATCAAAACAAGGGAAGGCTTTAGATAGACCTACAGTGTGCTCTGATTATAAAATAGGTCTCCTTTAATTTCATAAATGTTAATTGTTATTATCTTTCACAGCATGCTAGGATGACTTTATGGTGCTTTTGTATCCCCAATCTTCTGTTCTGCTCATTCTGGATATTAAGTTCTGCACCTTTAAAACTGGTTCAAAGAGCAAAGAGAGAGAGAACAAGCTTATAACTAGGGGTCTGTTGAGTTTTTCATGGGTCTGGGGCTTCAAAGAGACAAGAGCAGTTGTTGGTTGCTGTAAAGTTGTTTCATGAATGCATCAGTCTCAAAGACAAAGAGTTCAGAATATTAAAGTCATGATAAAGCTTGTGGCATAGAGTCCCGAGCAGAAGCAGCAATGGCAACAGCACCTTCCTGACATTTATTCTTCTCTTCTTCTTCTCTTGTGTTCTCTCACCCCAATACAGGGGATTTTATTCATAAATCATCCAATGAGCTAAAATCACAATTCTAAAACTTTCCTCCTACACCTATTAGAGCTTAGTTCTAAAGTACAAAAGTAGTGTCAGTCCTCACACATAATTTATGCATGTAGGTCTATGTATTCATGTAAATGGTTCTATCTGTTTTATTTAGAAATACAAGCAATGTTCTGCTATGTTTTCATTATGTCTGGAGTTAAGTTACTGAACTTTTAACTAAGCTTTAGGGCTTTTTATTCTCTTAAGGCACTTGAAGTTTATTCCTACTTGCTTAAAACTGAAGCACTTCTACTTCATGTCTGTGTGGCTTTAATATATTTTAATTTCTCTAAAGGCTTTTATTTCAATCCCTGCATTATTTTTTCTCTCTGAGGGACTCGGAGAGGCTTCTGTTTTATATACTTCATCTGAAGTAATTCACAGAGAGAGACAACAACACAGTATATGTAGTAAGGACAGAACATAAAAATTGCATTGTCTCACTGAAGAAGTTGCATCTACTTTACTGTGAAAGGCTTGTGTGCTCTGAATAGCAGTGCCTGGCCATTAAGAGGATGTGTAAATATAACAGAGAACAACAGAGGCCACAGGGACAATATGACTCAGCTTATTACTCATTTTTGCTTTTCTCTCCTTGAATTATTATTATTATATATAGAAAATAAAAAGGAAGTAATAGAAGCCTACAAAAAAAAAGAAAATAGAGAGAAAGAGAGAGAAAAGAAAGAAAGAAAGAAAGAAAGAAAGAAAGAAAGAAAAGAAAGAAAGAAAGAAAGAAAGAAAGAAAGAAAGAAAGAAAGAAAGAAAGAAAGAAAGAAAGAAAGAAAGAAAGAAAGAAAGAAAGAAAGAAAGAAAGAAAGAAGAAAGAAAGAAAGAAAGAAAGAAAGAAAGAAAGAAAGAAAGAAAGAAGAAAAGAAAAAGGAAAAAAAGAAAAGAAAAGAAAAGAAAAGAAAAGAAAAGAAAAGAAAAGAAAAGAAAAGAAAAGAAAAGAAAAGAAAAGAAAAGAAAAGAAAAGAAAAGAAAAGAACATAGTTGGAAAGGAGCCAGTATACAGAAATATGAGGTATATTGTGTCTCTGTGGAAGTTTCATGGTCTCTTGAAATAACTGCATGTTTGAATGTTGCACCCCTGACCAAGTGACAAAGGAGAATTTGGACATGTTATAGTTAATTTTTTTTCTTTCATTTCCTTTCACCCATCAGAACCTGTGATTTTGAATTGTAACTGCAAATAAGTGTGAATGAATAAATCGTGTCAAGGCTATGTCTGTAAGTTTTAGTATTTAGCTCAGCTGTTAGAAAGAGTGATTTCTACTCCAGAAATGGTTTTGTGAGACTCCAGTCAACTTCAATCTTGAACTTTGCATCCTTTTCCAGAGCAAAAGTATAGACAACATCTCACTTTCTTTCTAGTTCATTTCTATCAGGTCAGTAGTGCTAAGTGTCACTATCAGTTTGGGTATGAAGTACATGCGAGTTAAACTCAAGGACAGTCCAGGAAAAATCCAATTTCTTCAAAGATTTAGAGAAAAAAACCTCACACAATTTTATTCCTTCCATTTTAAAGATACCTCATCTGTATTATAGTAAGTTAAAAGACAATTAATTTTGCTTTGGTACAGGTTTTCTCCTCCTGATGAATGTACAAACGTATTAGCCATGAGCCGCTTTCTACTGAGTAAAGAAAATACTTCTTTTAGTATGCAATTTCACTTCGTACTCTTGTAACTGTTTACAATGAACAAAAAGGAATGAAAGATTTTTGAACAAATAAAACCCAGTCATAAGTAAAAAAAAAAAAAAAAAAAGACAAAATATTTAAACCCCACCAAAATTTGAACAATGCGCACCCATGCGTATAGAGAATAGATTAGTATCTATAAATGTTGTGAACCAAGTTGAAGTTGTAATATACTACAGACATACTAAAATCTGCGAACCACACCACTACCACCACCACACCACCACCTTAACATGTAGCCTCAATTTAATAGAAGCCTACTTGTTGGGGTGGAATGAAGTTGTCAAGACTGAAGCAGAAGGACCTAGGAAAACCCACTTCAGTTATAGTGATGAGACTGGTTCATTTCCAGCATCCCCTGTGCATACGTGGTAATCGCTTCCAGAAAATTCTCTGTTCTCTGTAAGATTATTGGCTTAAAAACTCTGTAATATTTTGCATTATTCCTAATCCCTCTTTCCTATTGGACCCTCATCCTCAAACTCCACCTCTATCCTACCTCATATAAGTTGTGTTTACCTTTGCCCTTGGCCCTTTTGGTGCACCCCACTGTACTGTGCTCGGCTTTTCCTGTTTGTTATTTTTGTATTAATAAATCATTTTTATTTTTGGGTCACCAATCTATGCCCATCCCTCATTTTTGGTCACTGAGTTTGGAGACCTCTCACTGATCTACCAGGCAGTCTAGGAGTTCTGTCCATCTCGGCTGTACCCCGAGGGGCTGCACCCATTGAAATGATGTAACATTTAGTTAATTCCAACATTTTGATTTATGATTTCAATGAGATAGTAAGCATCTTAATGACAATCACAAATTATGTTTGATTAGAAAGACTCAGAGGTATCTATTGGAAATCTAATTCTGCAGAATGATTAGAAATGTGCAATGAAAGATATTTATTTAGCTCAGAAAAAGAAGGTTTTAAGACTGGAGAAATCAATCAAAAATAGTCATAGGAAGGGGAAGAAGTTATTTTGAAAAGATGTATCAGAAATATTGGAAAACAGGTATGTTGTGGAACTAGATAAACTCTACAGAGATTTATCCCAAAAGAAAGTTAATTGTAGACCTGGGCCAGTTAAACAGAACCAGGTAGTCACTCTATTTAGTGAAAATAAGTGAAAACAAGAATTTCTTTTTATAAAAGAGGAACATATTTCTCTATTTGTCAAATACCAATCAGAATTAAAGAAAATTGCCTTCAAGGAGCCTGACTTGCTTTGTTAAGAGCTGCTTTGTCATTCTTAGTGATGTGGTTCTCTTTCTGAATTGTATTATGTCCTGCACAAATTTTTATTTTAGCCAAAAATCTTTCCATTGGACCTCATAATCTTCTATCTGATTACTGTGAATTCCTCTTCTCTGATACTTCTAAATGTAATTTTTTCTTGAATGTATAAGGAAATATCTTTAAGTCAGTAATGTCACCCTTGCCTCCAAAGTCAGTGCCTTATTAACCTGTTGATCTGTCATATTGCCTGTTCCACACCAGAAAGCCAAGATCAGTATTACTGGCCATGGTTGCCAGTTCTACAGACATTACTAAGCACATGGAAATTTTTTTTTCTGACTTCTTGGTGACTGATTCATTTCCACCTCACTTATGTAACTGAGGGGGAGTTAATATGTTAACAGATGAGACTGAGATTCATTTGTCAGTTTGTATTTCAATATCAGAGTAAATTGTCTTTCATTCTATAACTTCTATCATATGTCACTTCTCTTTATAATATCTTTGAAGCAATAACTGCAACATTTTGTTTTCTAACTTGTGCTTCCCTGTGCATAATGTAAAAAAAAAAAAAGTGTGAAAGAAAAACTGAAGTAATGCATTCTACAGGATTTTAAGTATAGGAAGAGATGAAAACTGGATATACACACTTAGAGTATGCATTCATTAACAGTATACATCTATTAACAACGTAGATAACACTGGTTATGTCTACACTTGGAAAGGAACGTTGGCTAGAATTTTTAATACCTTCTGCTATGACAAAATGTCAGACTTCAAGGCTCTCTCTTTACTGTGTGAGAATAATAACAAATAAAAAAAAAACCATGATGACAATCCACAGCTCCTGCCAGGGTTTATTAGTAGGTAAGAGAAAAAATATTTACATTAATTTATGGTGCATCATTCTGGAGTAATGAGATAAGATTAAGAAAAAGAAAACTCAAGCTGAATTTCATGTAAAAGCACTTGACAGTGAGATTTATTAGGCCATAACTTTCTCCAGATGTTTAAAATGAGACTAAACTATATGTCTGTTAGGACAGTAGATTGATAAATATACAGTAGGAAACAATTTCACATTGGAAGAGTGAAGGTCCAGATGTGAGAAATTTTTTAGGTTTTATGAATCTGTGAGTTTGAATAAAACTGGAAAAAGGAAATACACTTTCTTAAATATTGAGCAGACCAGCAGTAGGAAAAGCTAACTGTGGCATAACTCTGGTAATTTTATATCTCATTGTTCTGCATGAAGGCTGTCAATTTCATACTAAACACTTCAGAATTTGCACTAAAATGAGGCCCTCAGTAGTAACCAGCCTATTCCTTCTCAATGCTGTCTTTATCCATCATCCAAGCATAAAATGACACAGGTTCTTCCTTCACCCTCTCTCCCCCATCACTCTTTCCAAAGTATATAATTGGGAAAACAATTTAATATATGTTTTGGTTATAATACGTGCTAAAGTAGAAAGAACATAAAGAAGTGGGAAGGAACTCCTATAATAATAAATAAATCAACATTTTTATAGGATCTTTTTTTTTTTTGCTTGTAACTACCTTGAAGCCTACAGAAACATGATGTGTAAATGGCAGAATTTTATACTATTTTTAGGATGCAAAGAAGGTACAAGTCCAAGTTAGCATCTGGCTAGCCAGATTGCATTTCATGGCTTGACAGACTTAAGGAAATTATTTGCTGTTCTCAAACTTGCAGAATGAACAAAGTAAATTACTTCGTATGTAAAAAATAATAAGGTGAAGAGTTAGAAAACAATCCTGGCACTCACAACATTTTAGAGCAGGCTATGTTGATTAGTGATGTTCTGATTTCTTATATTAGGTTAAGAATTTTCTAATTTAATTTTAACAAAATCTAAAATTATGCTTCAAATATTAAAAATATACTTTACTAGTAATTAATATTATATTTTATATTGTATTGATAGGAAAATATACAAGCAGAAGAATCTTCTTTAAACCTGCAATTGCAAATAAAAGCGTGCCTATTCTATAATATTTTATAGCATAGCCTGTCAAATTGTAAATTTGCAAGGTACTGCTGAAGTAATTCAATCAAATAAAGTTAAGGCAATATTTATGAAAATTGTTTTCATTTTATTGACCCATAAGCATTAGAGCATGAATGCCTAAGATTCTCTTCAGAAATTTGGAAGATATTGGTGTCATAATTCTAAATAGAAAAAAGGGATTATGAATCTTATATTAGCTGATGAACTTAAAGTCACTTGATAACATTTTTCAGTTATAAAACCAGAATCTATTAATTCTTCCTATATCTTCATCTCTAAATTCCTTCCTTTCCTGTATCTGAAACAGATACACTGTCTCTTAGGATTTTGCATCCTATCACAAGAATGAAAGGAAGTGTGGGGAAGAGAAAAGAAAAATTGAAGAAGATATGGTGAAGATATTTTTTTTCCTCTCCCCCAATAGAAAGATCATCCATACATCTCTTTTTTTTCCATTGTCGTTTTAGACCTCTAGCAATACAGATGACCCTGGAAACTATGAGCCTCTCAGTCTTACATTCAGTACCTGGTAAAATTGTGGAGAAGATTATTGTGGTGGTATTCAAAAACAATTGAAGTACAATGAAGTCATAGGTCACAGCCAATGTGGCTTCATGAGGAGAAAGTCCTGATTTTAAAATTTAATTTCTTTCTATGACAACATAAACCACCTAGTAAACCAAGAGAAACCAGTTGATGTTATCTTTTTGGATTTCAGTAAAAACTTCCAACATGGTTTCACACAGGATCCTTTTGGAAAAAATGTCCAGCCCACAGCTGGATTAACACATCTTGTGATGGGTAAGCAGTTGGCTCATGTATCAGGCACCAAGGGTTACAGCAAATGGGGTGACATCAGACTGATGACCTGTTGCCAGTGGGGTTCCACAGGGCTTCATTTTAGGGTCAGTGCTCCTTCAACATATTCATAACTGAATTGGATGCAGGACTTTAATATATATTTGCCAACAATACTAAAGGGGGAAGATCTAGCAACTGGGAGGCCCTGTAGAGATCCCTCAACAAATCAGAGGGCTGGGTAATCACTGACTCCATGGGGTTTATCAAGGTCAAATGACAAATTCTGCACCCCTGATGGGGCAACCACGGATGTACAGATACAGTGGGGATTTAGAGACTGGAGAGTGGCACCAGAGAAGGGGAACTTGGGGCAAATTGAAGATGAGTCAGCAGTGCCCTGTTAGACAGGAGGGCCAACCCAGTCCTGGGGGACAACAGGCATAGCATTGCCAGCTGGGCAAGGGAGGGGATTGTCCTGCTCTGCTCTGGGCTGGGCAGCCTCATCTCAAGCACTGGGGCAGTTTGGGGTGACGTGAGATGAGAAAGATATAAAGCTATTAGAGAGTGTCCAAAGGAGGGCTACAAATATGATGGAGGGTCTAGAGGAGAAATCATATAAAAAGCAACTGAGGTCACTTGGTCTGTTCAACCTGCAGAAGAGAATATTGAGGAGATACCTCACTACAGTCCACAACTTCCTTGGGAGGGGAAGGGGAGGGGCAGGAACAGATTTCGTCTCTGTAGTGACCAGCAACAGGACCTGAGGGAATGGCCTGAAGTTGTGTCAGGGTATATTTAAGTCAGATACTAGTAAAGGGTTTGTTTTTCACCCTTAGGGTATTTGGGCACTGGAACAGGCTTCCCAGGGCAGTGATTGCAGATATTCTGACACAGTTCAAGAAGCCTTTAGACAATGTACTCAGGCACACAACATGGTTCTTGGGACTGTGCTGTTCCAGGCCAGAAGCTGGTCTCAATGATCTTTGTGGGTGCCTCCCAACACAGGAGGATGTTCTCTGATTCTATGATTCTGTATCAGTATTTTTCTACACTATAAAAAAAAAAAAAATTATACACACTTCAGTCTTACTTTTTAAGTCTCATTTTTGAAAGATGTCTTATATTTTTCCATCTTGCTTCTTCTGCAGTCTGTGTTTTTAAGAAATTTATTTTACTTCTGCTTTTATATTATGCCTTAATCACCTCTGTCTTACTATGTTATTGTGAATTAAAGACTTTCATATGTATTAATGTTCTATGGTGGGGATGAATGACAGTTGGGTCTTCACTGCCTACATGTGTTGCCATTTTATGTTGTCTATTATAGTCTTTAGTTCCTGTCCATCTGTCTCACTCCTGCCACATACCCCCTCTTGCTGATGGTGTTTTGTCTTAAGATAAGAACACAAGATGGGTTTGAAGAAAGAATTATTTGGATGCTTACACGATCAATACATTTCAGAGATGTGGTCATTGAGATGTTTGCGACTAACTTCAGAGGACATTGTTCTGTGTGAGGGTACAAAATGCTGCCAATTGGGCCAGCTGCCCTCCTGATGTATTGGATATTACCTGTCTGATGGTGCTTTTCTTAGGTTGTGAGTTGAGTCTCTCAAGGGTTACATTTCTTATCACAACTACCCATAGATTTCTTATCACATAGATGAACTTTCTCACATTAGGCCATAAGTGAAAGTATCTGTGGAATGCAGCCAGTTCTTTTCAAGTTCAGTTCTTTTTCAAGATGACAGTGACATCATTCAGAAGATTGAGAATTTGGAGAGGGTTTGGAACTGTTTTGTAGAGTTTTTGGAACTTTTAGGGACCTGACACACTGTTGTAGTTTGCACTTCATGCTGAAAAAGTATTGTAGCTCTCCCTGTCCAAGGGCTACATGCTCATATGTAATTTTTCAAGATGCTCCTGCTTCTGCCGAGACATATGTATTGAAACTTCAGTAAGTCTTAAGAGATCTATTGTATATATATGTAAGACATAATCATGGGGAAGTTATTTCACATAGGTTGATATAGTAGACACAGACATATGCCTACAGTATTCTCAGCAAAAATGTTGATTCTCCGAGGGAATTAAATTTATTTACTTTGACTGGATAAACGATCAGGGAACGCTAATGAATCTTCTGGGTGCAGTCCCTAAAACAGACAGTATGAGCCTTATCCTGTATTCTAAAACCTAGCCTAAAAGTGATCTTTTGATAATTCTACTGTCAGTGGTTAAATTTCAGATTATATCAGTAGCCTGCTTTCCATTTATTAAGGACTTACGAATATAAGCCGTAATTTCAGAACAATGAAAATATTACATAAGAATACAAGCAGGAAGTCAACATAAAAAAAGTTGCTTTGCAGGTCATATTTAAAGTCAGGTGATAGTCATACAGTGATAAATACACAACAGGGAGAGAATGATTTATCATCAAAGCACTAATCAGCAATCTCTGGTAACATTTCTTCCAAATTGCTTACACTTTAATATAAGACATTTTCAGAAAATTTAGACAATTCAGAAAATTCTTGGTTTTCTACTTTTGTCCCTCAAATCAGAAAATATGCTCACTGAATTCCCAAACATATCATGAGGTGACCTGAAACCTTAAAATTATTTTATTACCAATAAGCATCTTACAACACAAGAATAGTTGTGAATCATCATTTATTCAGCACTTAAAGCTATAATAAAGCTTTTCAGATCCTTTAAATCACCAAATAATGCAAGCATGGAGTCAACATTCAAGAAGCATTCCAACAATGTATTTGCATTTTTTGTTCTCCTTCATTGAAACGACTGAGTGGTTCATGATGTAAACTCAGACAGACAATTTGCAGTAGAGTTTGTGCCTGCACAAATGTATATGCAAAACTGTATCCTCCTTAGATTTGCTTTCCATAGTCTATTCTTCAAGTCTCCCAGGTTTGCCTGTTCAACAAACCTTTGAAGAATTTTCCCTCTCTTCCCCTTTCTTTATATACTCTACTACATTTTTTGATGATAGTGTGATGATATATAGAACAGAGAGCTGGATTTATACAACTTAATTATGGTCTGCTTACTAATATATATGAAGCATTTTATTACCTGAAAGAACTATTTGTTAAATAAATATATAGAAATTTAGATGAAAAATAAAATACTCCACTTCAGTGTTAATACAAAACCAAAATCTGTTATTTATCTGTTTGCCTCACTTACATTACATGCAATAATTATTCTTCCCTACTAATCTTTGCTTTGCCTTTCATTTTCCACTGGGTTTAAACATCTGGACTCTATTCTTCATTATTTTGAAGCTATTGAAAATGTCTCTTTTCCTATCACAGTAGCATTGTTAATCAGATTTGAGAGGACATTTCTGGCAAAGCCTGGAAATTTGATCATTCTCTCTCTTTGATAAAAAAGGAAATAATCTGAAGAATTATTCACAGTCTTAAATGACACCATCAAGTGACAGA
This sequence comes from Erithacus rubecula, assembly GCF_903797595.1. NCBI lineage: Eukaryota > Metazoa > Chordata > Aves > Passeriformes > Muscicapidae > Erithacus > Erithacus rubecula. The sequence goes on from NW_027635860.1 coordinate 11,208,148, forward strand.
TGCATTCAATATGTTGGCAAAGTTGGAGATTACATTAATAGTCTTCAGAAAGTATTAAAGCCACAATCTCAAATATAAACTACAGCTCATGTTTTATTTAAATCTGCTAGCAATATTGGTTTTCTTCAGGCTTCTAATTTCTTGAAACTACCACTATGTCTCTTCCCTGCTTGCAACCTCAGCTTATTTTGGCCCATTGTTGTTTCTTCTAACCTTCTGACTTTTTGAGGTTAGAATACATAGCCTCACCTTGTAGACTAAAATTATTACGTTTACATCTTGTAGGGCTGTAGAAATCTACAGCTTGCATATATCATCCTTTCTTTATAATCTCCACTATAGGTATAATAGATTTACTATAATAGCTAAGATATCATCACTTTTAATCAAAATCAAAAGAGACAGAAAATTACACTTTCTGTTGAGAAATGTCCCTCAGTCTGTTGAAAAAACATGAAATAATTAAAAGTCATAAATATAATTGAAAATCCTCACGAAACCAGGTTTTCTTATAATGTTAATGGCTTTGTAACTGGCAAGTATGCTGTGCTTCTGCTTTCTCAGGATTAAGATCTGAATTGGAAAACATATTAACAAGGATGAAGAGAGTAGAGAGAAAGAACAGGAATTACACCTGCCTACTCAGATAGGATTTGGTTTCCTGAATATTGTGCTACTGAATCTACCCATAGATAGAAAAAAAAGTTAGGATTTTGAGTCAGCAGACTTCATCGTATGCAGAAAATAAACCATTGTTTATAACCCTAAAACCTCTTCAATGACTGAATATCTCTGACACATATTCAGGAGAGGAATACTATATGCCACACAAATTTCCTTATTTTTTCTTTTTTAAAAAGAAAGGCAGGATTAATTTCTAAGAACAAAGTAGAGACATGCACTTTTATGAGTGGACAGTGGACTAATTTCATGTGTTAAGATTTTGTTTTGAATACTCCAACTCTTGTCTCTTATGTGTGCCTAAAACTAAGAATATATATATATATAAACTAGTGCAGGACAAAGTTATTTTACTTTCCCAAAGAATGAAAATAAAAGGTTTAAGAAAGTTGCTGAATATATAAAGGATGAGACTTTGTCTATTTCTTTCTTGATTATACAGGGGAGGATATATACTTGCTACAAATATAAATCAAGACTGGGAGGAACTAACTTCTGGATCACTTCTAAGTCCACTCAGTCTTTGATATTTTTACTGGTGCTGGCAAGAAAGCTGACCACTAGATTGCATCTGGACACTTCACTCCATTAAAAGTGATAGTGGCATTATGAGATCAATTCACAGACTATCACACACTTTCTTTTAAAAGGTTCTTTTATTTGATTCTACAAGTTTAAATGCCCTGGTAGCATACACACCTTCAATGTTGCATATAGCAATTCCCCTTTTCCTAAATTTACATGAAAATAGATGATCTTACAGAATAAAAAATAATAGAATCAATTGGGTTGGAAGCGACTCTTGAAAATCATCTAGTTCCAGGCCATGGACAGGGACATATTTCAGTGGGTCAGGCTACTCAAAGTCCTGTCTAGCCTGACTTTAAAGACTGCCAATGATGGGACATCTACAATTTCTCTAGACAACATCTTTCAGTGTTTTACAATCATTGCTGTAAAAATATTTGTTCTTTATATCCAATCTAATTTGAATATTTTTAAATTTAAAGCCATTGCCCCTTGTCCTGAAACTACATGCTTTGGTAAAAATTCACAGATTTCTTATAAGCTCACTTTGTTAAAAAAGGATGCAATAAGGTCCTCTTGGAGCCTTCTCTTTTCCTGAACAACTCCAAATCTCTGCACATCTTCACAGCAAAGGTGTTCTAACACAGTCAAACTGCTCCATATCTATCTTGTACTGGGCACCCCAGGGCTGGATACAGCTCTGTAGGTGGGGTCTCACCAGAGCAGAACAGAGGTGTAGAATCCCCTCCCTCCCCTGCTCCCCAGAGATGCAGCCCAGGATTTAGTTGAGTCTCAGGACTAAGACTACACATTGGTTCATATCCAATTTTTTGTGGAGCAGTATGCTAAAGTTTTTATCTGCAAGTCTTCTCTCAATCAGTTAATCCTCCAACCTGTGTTGATACTGGGTTCACAGTTGATACTTCACCCACATCCAGCACCTTACATTTGGTCTTGTTGAGCTCTTTGAGTTTCATGTAGACCAGTTTCTCAAGCCTGTCCAGATTCCTATGGATGGCATCCTGTCCCTCAGACATGCTGACTGCACCACTCAGATGGTGTCAGCTGCAAAGCTGAGGGTGCGCTCATTGAGAGACAGTCCTTGGTACTGGTTTCAAATTGAGCAGTGAGCATTTGATTTTAATCTTGTACATGGGCATCCAGACAATTTTTTATTCTTCTAACCATTCATCCATCAAACCCTTACCTCTTTTTTTAGAGTCAAAAATGTTGTGGGTGTGGGGTACTACAGTAAAGGTCTTATAGAAGTCCAACCAGCTCTTCTCTTGTCCACTGAGAAAGTCACTCCATCAAAGAGGCCACTGGGATAGTTCAGAATAATTTGCCCTTGTTGAAGCCACACTGTCTGTCTCCAGTCACCTCTCTGCCTTTCACATAACTTCCTGGAGGATCTGTAAAATGTGTGTGATGCTCCCTTTTCTCTAGGCACTTCAGCTGCCTTCCATGACTTTTCAAATATGATGGAGAATGTCTTAGCAAATACACTTTCCACATCCCTCATGATCCTGAGATGCATCCTTTTGGTACCCATAGGTGACTAGTGGGTTTCCGACCTGAACTTGTGCCGAGAGAAACTTCATTCCCCCAGTCCCTGCCTTGAGGTTCAAGGGCTTGTGATATATGGGAAGAGTGATTGCAAAGTGAAAGCTGAAGTTAAAAAAAATTGTTTTGTGCCTTAGCCTTCTCCTTTTAAGTATTCCATTCTCCTTTCTCATTTATTGGAGGACTACCTTGTTATTTTTCACATTCCCTGCCAAATTCCGCACCCATTGTGCCTCACATTTCCAAATCTCAGATCCATATGTCTGTGTAGTAATGTTATAATCTTCTAGGATAGATTACCTTCTTAGATGTCATTTTCTCCAAGAGGTCCTCACTTAGCAATACTCATGTTCTGCCTTCCTTGCCTGATTTTTCCACATGGGAATGATGAGCTCTGGGGCTTTCAATAGAAATATTTCTGGAACACAGGTGAGATAACACTTGGCATATTTCTTTTGAGCATATTTGGAACCTAATATGTGGGCTGTTCTTCAGATTGCAGCCCACTTACTATTTTCTGCATATGAAGGTCAGTTCATATATCCTGAACAGTTTTCTAAAATCATGTGGTTGATCTTTGCTTATCTGTGGTTACCTCTCCAATGTCATAATTTTCTGTCAGGCCTAGAGGAAAAGTATTGGAACTTGTGAATATAAGTACCAACTCACATTTTGAGCCAACAGGCTGATAGCATGGTATTATGAAGACCAAACACACTAAATTTGGAGTAGATATTTCCCAGAGAAGACAGTATCTAAGTGTTTATAAAACAGGTGTACTGTTTTACTTCTGGCAGTCGTTGTACATTTGTGAAACCTCACATTAACAACACTTCAGTTACTGTCTCAGCAACTGCTAATTTCAGTCGTGAAAAGTTTCAATGGTAATGAACTTATGTTAGAGGAATATTTATCTAGAGTACAAGGAGAAAGCTCAGTTTATGGAAACATTCGATTACATCCACAAAATTTCATTAACCAATTCTTCACTTTTTTAAAATAAATGAATATTTGGAATAGTTTATTCATGTCCATAAATGTGTAGAAAGTAATTTTTTCATTAAAGACAGGCAATTAAATTACTAGTTTTTTCTTTAATGCTTTAAGCCTTTGGCATGTCTTCTTTTGTGTGCTGTCCATGAAGAAAAGAACAGTGCAGGGAACATGAAAGATCAGTAATAAGGCAGTAGTAATAAAGTAGCATATATTACTTTCCATAGGAAAAAAGAAAGTGAGCAGAAATAATTTCCTTCTTTTTTTTTTATTTTAATGAAAATGACCATGATTATAAATTACAAAAATTACACTGAAAATTTCAGCTCATAAAGTCCTGACATTTTTGTAGTGAACTGAATGTAAGATACATGCAATATTATTTTTATTTTCTTCTTTTTTTCTTTTGGAAACATATTTTTAAAATGTAAAACCACTTCCCTAATTTAAGTGCACTTGAACACTATACGTATATAAGTATGGTAACTTTAGCACTTAGACACTAAGGAAGTTAGTGCTACAAAAGTGAGAGCTCCAAAAGTGCTTCTGAATAATAAAATGAAAAAGCAACCATAAACTCTCATTTCCCCCACTTTTCTTTTTTACAATTTAAACCTAAGCCACATATTAACACCACTTAGTCAGAATAAATAAATAGACAGACAAATTCTTTCTGCATCCTTGCATAGCATTGACAGGATGAGTACATTAAAAGAAGAGATTTGCTCAGAAATGTCAGAATATTAGAGAACATTTACCACCGAATGGTTATTAAAATTTCATAATCACAAGAAAATCTCTGAAGCGGCTGTATTTGACTTCACTTCCGAATAAGGAGCACCATAATTGTCCTTTTAATTAAAAAGGACTTACCCAGTGTATATAAAAGAGAATGTTTGCTGTGGCAGTTGAACTTTCAACAATTTAATAATTTCAAATTAATTTACCTACAAAAAAGAATGGGAACAGGTAATTAAGAGGTTAAAGAGCATCAGCATGAATACATTTCAAGGTCAGAGACAAGTGAGGTCATTAATAACATGTTCATGCTTTTAGGTTAAGCTTATTTTCTTTTTAATTCTTGATTGGATTTGAAAATGTAAGGTCTTTAGGAAGAAGAACATTACATCTGAGATACATATAAAATAATTAGAAAAAGTCAAATTTTAGGGTTTTTAAGGTTTTAAAGTTTTAAAAATTGTTTTATTTTAAAACAATTGTTTGAGATTTTAAAAATTAATTACATATATACATGATGAAGATTATATCAGGTCTGAATTACTTTTGTGGGGAAAAATTATGCAAATAAATAACATCCCAAAACGGAAATATCGGGAGAAATAATTTTGCTGATTAAAAATTGTTTGGAAGCTACTTTTAGTCTGACTAGTCTACTTGAAGTCAAATTTCTGTCTGAGTATTGTGGATAATGCAGCTATCCCTGAAAAGGGCCCCTGTGACCTCACCAGCTGAAATAAGAAACCCTTTCTTAGGAAGACTCATGTTAGAGAAATGTTCACCCCCCACCCCCTACAGAAACCCCAGTTATCTTTTAGAATTTCTATTGGTCCTTAACTTTAGTAAATGATTGATCTTTTCTTACTAGAATCTTAAAGTAATCTGATAGTTTTCAACTTATAATTTTACTGGTTAGATTTCAATCCTCCTAAACCCTATAAATACCCCTCGTTATGCTATGTATTTGGATTTTGCTAGTGGAACCCTTTGAAGAAATAAAGCTATCTTTGGAACCTCTGCTGCCATTCCAAGATCTCATTCCTAGCTAGCTAAGGTCTGCAAGGGAACATGGATCTCACAAAAGAGCTGTCTGCCTAATTGTTGGGTATTGCTTGCACTAAGACCTTGTAGCTGAATTCTGCCCTGAGGCCCCCAGGAGTTATCCAGACCCCATGGCAGTCAAGAGCCAGAACCATCCCAGCTCTGGCAGCTACAGCTGGTGCCTGAACAGTGTGAAAACCGTGTCAGCAAAGCTGTGAGCGGCATTCACTGAACTGTTCTGCCTTCGAGACGCCGACACCTTGGCAGGCAGCTCTTTGTTCTATGAAGAACTGCCCTCCCCCAAGGAGAGTCCAACAACCTCAGCGAAACAGACCTGAGACTGGTTGAGCTAGCAACCATCCAGCAGCCCCTGACCACCAGCTGAGATTTTGTGAGCATCTTCAGCCTCTCTCTAACTGGTTTTTCATGTTAGGGTCATCAGCGATTTTGGGGGGTTTTTTGTTTTTTTTTTTCTCTTTTTTTTCTGCCGGCTTGGCATTAGGTTTCGATAGGAAATCATCTCATCAAACCCCTCCGAAACCCCATTGAAATAGATCTGCATTCCCAAATCCTAACTCTCATATCTTCTAACAATTTCAAGTTTTTTAGAGGCAATCTTTCTAAAACTAACCTTAAAAAATTCATAAAATTGCTTTCCACCCAATTTCCTGACTTTAACACTCAAATTATTGTACTAACACCCTTCTGGAGTAAAGTCGGCAATCACATTCACTCTTTACAAGGTGACTTCAATGTAACCCTGTTTATTCCGTTGTTTCAAGAAATCATACGCGCACATAGGAAATGAGCTCCCTCTTCCCCCAAATCACCACCACCCCTTCCCCGAGTGACAAAAACACAGACCCAGATGGCTTCCTCCCCCTCCCACCCCCCCATCCGCACTGCTGCACCCACACTATACCATCTCCGTGTCCCCCCAAACGCACACCCCCCGGTTCTCCCCGGCACACACACACAGCCGCAGTCGCAGCTTCTGCGGCATCACCTTTCACACCTCCCGCCGGCGCTCCCTTACACACAAAGCCTCCAGCTCCCCCCACTCCACGACGCCTCCCCTCCCCGCAGTTTCTCTGCCACTGTGTCTCCTGGCTGTTTTCCCTTCCCCTGGCCGTGCCACCCTGAGTGCCCTGTCTGCTTTGCTTATGCTGCCCGGCCCCCCATCCATCCCTACCACTGTATAACCTGAACTCCATGCCCACGCTGAGTCTCTCTTCTCAGTTCCTATAGTAACCGCAGTGAATCCCACACTTCCTACTGTAATACAAGGCTCTGTTTCTATGGAAATGGCTCCACTCCTGCCTTCTGGCAGCGCTTATGCTGTGCAGCCCCGCACTATGCTCTACCACAGCACCTCACCACTGAATTCCATTTCCGCCACGACACCTCCAAATACCAACCCCCCTTTTCTGCCTTCCCTCCCCTCAACCTCTCCCATAATACCCGTCCCTGCCATTCCCTCAGAATACGTATCAGGTCTCCCCAATACCCCCTGCAATCCCACCTCCACAAATGTCTCAGTCCCTACCGCACAAGTGCCACTTTGTGGTTAAACCACGCCGTGCACACACCTGTGTCAACCCCAACCCCCCGCCCACCACCCGCACCACTCTCATCATCCCCCGCACCCTGCCCCTCCGCGCTGGCCCCGTGGCTTCTCCCAAAGCCCTCCCTTCTCATTTTAGAAAGCGCCACGGCCAAAACAGACACTCGGGCGCTTCTGAAGACACTGATACTTACTGATTCGTATGATTCTAATTCTGATCCCTGGACAAAAATCAAACTTTTAGCCACACAAAATGGTAATTGGCAGTTAGCACAAAGAATTTTTGCCTTTCCTGTCACTTATAAAAGAGGCAGGTGAGGAGGAGCCACAAACAAAGCCCAGTGGGGTTCAATTTATGCTAAACAATTAACAGAATTATCTAAAATTGCAAAAGAACATGACAGACCAATATAAATTTTCAAAAATTTTCTAGAAGTAATTTTTTCTGCATGCGTTTTGGTGTCACAATGTCTCTTAATCCCTGCTATGTTATGGGAAAGACATTGGAAAAAAACAATTGGAAACATTATCTGATATGTATTCCAAAGATGCAAACCGGCAAAATTTCACAGTAGAACAATTTGCTGGAGAAAGTGATTTGTCAAAGCCTTCAGAACAAGCTGAAACTCTGCCCAAAGACACATTGCAAGATATAGCAAACACAGCAAAGACATCTTTGCTTCTTACACCCCATGACTCTATCCTTACCCTGCATTTTTCTAATATCAAACAAAAAATAGATGAAAATTTTGTTAAATTTATAGACAGATTGAAAGATGCTCTGAAAAAACAAATACAAAGCACAGAGGCATGGAAAGAACTCTTATGTAAACTTGCTATGAATAATGCTAATGAACAATGTAAAAGTATTCTAAGGTTCTTGCCTCTTGACACAGAACCCAACATTGAACAGACGGTGCAAACCTGTGCATGCCATATGCCCACTTAAAACACAGTAGCCCAGGCAGCTGCCAACGGCATTGCTGAAGGAGTCACAGGAGCTTTTGCAGCAGTGACCTCCAAAGAAAATGCCCACTGCTTCTACTGTGGGGAACTTGGACATTTTGTAAAAAAATTGCCCAGAAAAGGGCACCAATTCAAAACCTCCACAACAAATCAAAGGCCATCTCCCACACCATCCCACCTCTGAAAACCAGTCCATCACCCCCTCAAATTCCAGATTACATCAAGCAGATCCAACATCCAGAGAGTTATTGCTGGGAACCAGGAGAGAATTGGTAACTGTGTTGTCTTTGAACCTTACAGATGCCAATTTTTACTGTGCTCCCACAGGCAAATGTGGACCACCAGAAGGTCCTTGGGACATTCTAATACTTGGTGACACTTTCCACAGCCCAAAACAAATTCTTGTTTTGCCAGAGATACAAACTGTACGATCTGGACAGGAAATCTCTGTTCAGCTTCGCTGCACGGACACACTTTTATTCTTCCACAGGACACACCAATTGCACAAGCCTTCTTGCTCCCAAAAAACCACAAGGAACAGATCCTCCTCAACCCTACCATATTGTGGGTGCAGATCATGGGCTCACAGAAACCCATTATTGAATGCAGCATCTTCTGCGAAGGGGAAAGAATCCTCCAACCAGGGATGCTTGACACCAGATCTGATGTCACCATCATCACTTGGTCAGAGTGGCCATCCAACTGGGACCTGCAACTGATAGCTGACATGATTTCTGGACTTGATGGCATTGCCATGTCCATGCAAAGCAGGAACAATGTCATTGTCAAAGGACCTGAAGGCAAGTTGGCAACCATCCGCCCGTTCGTGGTGAGGGCCCCCATCACCTTGTGGAGTAGGGATGTCATATCCCAATGGGTGGCTTCCCTCTGAATTCAAAGCCAGGAATTCTGATTGGGGCCACTGGAATGTGTGCTCACCGACCAACCCCTCAGCTCACCTGGAAAAGTGAGGGTCCTGTCTGAGTCAAGTACTGGTCCCTCTCAAAAGTCAAACTGCGTGCATTGCATACCCTGGTGGAAGAGCAACTTGCCAAAGGCCACATCACTGGAACCATGAGCCCCTGGAACACTCCAGTCTTTCTTCTGTAAAAACCTGGGACAGACAGATGGAGATTCCTCCAAGACCTTTGCAAAATCAACAATGTCTTGGAGGACATGAGTACTCTCCAGCCTCCATTGATTCACCATCAATGCTGCTTCTGGACACTCACCATCATTGACATCAAAGACTGTTTTATCAGCATTCCACTGCACCCCAAGACGTCCCGCAGTTTGCTTTCTCCACCCCCTCTCTAAATAGAGAGGCTCCCCTCAAGAGATACCACTGGCTTCTCCTCCACCAAGGACTCAAAAACTCTCCCACCATATGCCAATGGTATGTGGCTCCTGTTCTCTCCCCTGTTCGGAGCTCATTCCTAGATGCAATCATCTGCCACTACATGGATGACATTCTGGTTTGTGCATCAGAAAAGACCTACTAAGACAATGCAGTGAAAACAACCATTGAAACCATTGAAAAAGCAGGATTTGAGATTTGTGAGGACAAAGTGCAGTACAGCAGCCAATGGAAATATCCTGGACTCCAAATCCATAAGAAGACCGTTGTACCCCAGCAACTCTCCATCTAAAACAACCCAAAATCCCTGAGAGACCTACAGTCTGTGCGGATCTATCAACTGGATACGCTCCCTTCTGGGAATCACAACAAAAGACCTTGTCCTTCTGTTCAACCTTCTCTGTAGCAAAGAAGACTTGGATGCTCCATGCACCATCACACCAGAAGCTCAAAATGCCATCACCAAAGTCCAAGAAGCCCTCTCCTCACATCAAGTTCATCAATTCGAGCCTGACCTGTCTTTTGAGTTTGTCTTCTTGGGAAAAGCCCCTCCCTTCCATGGACTGATTTTCCAATGGGACCCTCAACTCACAAATCCTCCAATGGGTCTTCACAAGCAACCAACCAAAAGACAATTAACACATTTCAAGAAATTATGGCACATCTGATAAAAAAGGCCAGAATTCACCTCCACTCTCTTGCAAGGGTGTGAGTTAACACGCATCTACCTCCCATTGACCACTGGAGACCTGGAGCATTTGCTCCAGACCAACAAAAGCCTCCAATTTACTCTAGATAGCTACACAGGTCAAATTTCCATCCATTTACCAAAACACAAACTTTTCAATCGCGATGCAGTTTTTCATCTGGTCCCAAAATTGGTCCCAAGTAGGACTCCCCTCAAAGCTGTAACTGTTTTTATGGATGGCTCAGGCTCTTCCCACAAGTCAATGATGACTTGGAAAGACCCCAAAACCCAAAATTGAGAATCAGATGTTCAAATAGTGGAAGGATCTCCGCAAATTGCCAAGCTAGCAGCTGTTGTTAGAGCTTTTGAAAAATTCAAAAACAAACCCTTTAATCTGGTCACAGATTCAGCATATGTAGCTGGTATAGCCATGAGAGCAAAACACACCCTCTTAAGGGACATCTCCAACCCAAAATTACACCAATTAATTTCTTCATTAACACATTCAATTTCTCATAGAAAACAAGTGTACCATATTACGCATGTGAGATCACACACTGATCTCCCAGATTTCATCACAGAAGGGAACAGGAAAGCCGATGCATTGACCATGCCTATGGAAAGTGCAAATGCCCCTGACGTCTTTGCTCAGGCAAAGCTGCTGTCACATGCATTTTTTCATCAAAATGTACCAACTCTCATCTGAATGTTTAAGCTTCCAAAAGATCAGGCAAAAGCCGTTGTGACAACATGCCCAAGCCGTTAAAATTACCAAATACCCTCTATAGATACAGGAGTCAATCCCAGAGGCCTGAACAGCTGCCACCTGTGGCAGATGGACGTGGCCCACTTTCCATCCTTTGGGAAGTCCAAATATGTTCGTGTGTCTAGTCGACATGTTTTCTGGAGCAATTTTTGTATCAGCTCATGCAGGAGAAAAAGCCACTCATGCTATTAAGCATTTTCTCCTTCCATTTGCCACTCTGGTAGTCCCAAAAAAGACCAAGACTGACAATGGGCCTGCCTACAAATTTCAAGAATTGAAAAGTTTTCTCAGTGAATGGGATGTTGGACATATCAGAGGCATTGCTTCAAATCCCGCAGGACAATCCATTGTAGAGAGAGCCCATCAAAACCTAAAAAGAGTCCTCAACAAGCAAAAAAGAAACACAGAAATCTTATCTCGAGTTGAAAGACTCTGCAAAGCTCTCTACGTCATCAACTTTCTAAATTGTACAGCATCAGAACCCGATCCCCTAATCCTCTGCCACTTTGCAAACTCAATCCAATCCAAGCTCACTGAGAAACCACCAGTGCTGGTGAAAGACCCAGAAACACACCAAATTTCTGAGCCCTTTCAATTGATCATCTGTGGAAGGGGATACGCCTGTGTATCTCTACCCTCTGGTCCAAGATGGTTCCCAAGAAAAAACATAAAACCATACCTATGCATGGCAAAACCCACCCCCTCAAACGCCAGCAAAAATTCCCCTGAATACAATGCAAAACCTTCTCAAAACCAAACCAGCTTTGCTTGGAGAGGCGGGCATTGCATACACCCACATACCAAAGAAAAGATCATTCTGTCACATAACAGCAGACTAAACAGAAAACCAAGCAGCATTCTGCTGCCTCTGTTAAGTCCTAGGCCAGACTTAGTCTGGTCAAAAAGTAGTTTTAGTCCAAATGTTATTAACCCTGATAAAAGAATCCCCTTTGTCCCTATAACCCTTGTTAAAACCACTAACACTATACCAAATCCCCTAATTTTAGTGTTAGAAAAAAGAAAAAAAAAACCCGAAAAAAATAAAAAAAAAAGAAAAAAGAAAAAAGAAGGAAAAAAAAAGATAATAAAAAGGAGGTGGGGAAAGGAAAGGACAGAACCCTATCCCTGCCCTCGCAAAGGTAACAAATGTTGCTTGTATTCCCTACCAGAAGACCCATCCTTGTCCAAAGATGAAAATTATCTCTGTTGGTGCTGTCCTCACTACTGTCTGGATGTTCTTCACCATGCCACATGCCTTTGGTTGGATAAGCTCACAACCCAACCATAATGTTTGGGGGACCTTAGCAAAGACATTAAAACAAGACAATATGTGTTTATCCCTGGGCAGACCTGACAACCAACTTTACACATGTTTGGTGGGAATTCCATTTGTAGCAGATGATTGGCCCATTTACAATTCAGAACTCCTCTGCACTACAGGTAAGAGACCCAATCCAGTGGACACTTGAGATGACTGGACAAAAATACTGCCAAATGCTCTTGAGGAACCACAAGAATTGCATTTGCTGGGGTCCTCCAAGGCAACATTCTGTGTCAAATTCTACTTTATGTGCCCAAGACAAAGTTTGCATGATTTGGATTTGACCAGGAACACATACAAAAAACATGTCATTCACCAATAAAGCATACAATTATCCAGACTGGTGTAACTACACCGCTCTCACAATTTCTAAGTCCTCTCTCCACTCCAAAATATTGCTCAGGGGAATGTTTCTCACCTGTGATGATCAAGTTTGGGCTGGGATCCCCTCTCATCTCCAAGGGGGATCCTGTAGACTTGACAGGCTTTCTACCCGTGCCCCCAACATTAGCTTGTTACATAATTGGGGAAAAAAAAACTGATCAAAACCCAAAAAAAGTTCCTACACTGAATTTGATGAGAGTTGTGATCCCAAATTATACAAGTGGAAAAAGTCCAAAAGAATTGCTGCCTCCTTTTTCCTACCATGGGTGGCTGCAGCCACAAAAGCCCCACAAAATTAATCATTTGGGGTGCTGGCTTTGTAAGCAGGTCAATGCTACATCTGCTGCTCTGAGTGACCTTTTAAAGGATGAAGAAACTGTAAGACATGCATCTCTGCAAAATTGAGCAGCAGTTCATTTCCTGCTGCTCGTCCATGGAAATGGCTGCAAATACTTCGAAGGGATGTGTTTTTCAAACACTCTTCATGTTCTACATCCATCCACACAAATATCCATAAGCTGAAAGACCTTGTGAAGGACTTGAAAGTGGAAACCACCCCTGACTGGGTCAACAACCTCTTCAGCCAATGGGGACTGACGGCATGGGCATCATCCTTGGTTAAGGGAATTCTGTGGATTTTCATTGTCATATGCTTGCAGAGCTGAGAACCAAATATCAAGGTGGGCCAAATGCAGCTCTCACCCTGGCACAATTAGCAGGCGATCCTCCAGAGGACAATCCAGCCCAGCAAACAAGACTTCCACATGAGGTGTTAACAGACATTAAAGAGGTTGCATGCAAGAAAATTCTGCAAATTGTACCGGTGGGCATGCAGGATACAATTTACATAGATATCAGACAGGGCTCTTCTGAATCATTTTCTTCATTCACAGACAGACTCACACAAGCCATGGACAGGCAAGTAACTGATGAGGCAGCCATTTGTTAAAGAGTCTTGCATTTGCAAAAGCCAATCAAGAATGCAAAAGAGTTATTAGTGCAATTCCTGGTCAGCCTTCTTTAGCAGAGATGCTTGAGGCCTGCAGTAAAGTGGACACTCCACAGAATATAGCTTCTATATGAAGAACGAATGGAAAGAGTACTTCAAGTACAAAATGAAAACCTTGGAAAGGCTCTTGCAAATTTTAAAAAAGAGCAGAATAATTACCCTGAAAGGCAATGCTACAATTGTGCTGGTTTTGGACATTTCAAAACGAATTGTCCTTAGCTTGCAAAGACTGACAAGTCACCAGAGCTTTATCCAAGATGCAGGAGAGGAAAACATCCTGCAAGTGAGTGTTACTCTCAAACAGATATTGATGGAAAGCCATTACTTATTCCAGGAAACTTCAAAAAGAGCACAAATTGTCAACGCGTGATGACAGAAGTAATGGCCATGACACAGAGAACAACAACAGTACAGACAGGACAAATTGTCAGGGAATGTCAATCAGACTTTCTCTGCAGGACAATTGCAGGTATCCCCTGCGACCCAAAATTATTGCCACCTGGACCACAATGCATCCTGGCAGCTTCCAAAATAATATGCTTCCTGAGTGAAGAACACACATTGATACCTACAGGAGTGAGAGCAACTTCCTGGAAAAGGCAAGACATTTTGAAAATAGGCAGAGACAGAAATAGTATTTTTGGCCTGATCATGTATACTATAGTTATTTCAGCAAATTGTAATGAAGAGCTGACAGTTTTAGCTTAAGCTCTTCATCCACCATTAACTATTCCAGAGAATACTCAGATAGCAAAAGCAATTGCTTTGCCACATCATCCACTGGAACAACAAGTCATGACGGTATGAGATCAAGATAATCCTTCTTATAATGATCATGTAGAAGTTTATGCTACTTGGCTGAAACACATACGTCACAATTGACCAATCATCACTTGTCAGTTGACATATGGTGACAAAACACTAGTTAGCAAGGGGACGGTTGATACAGGAGCAGACATCACACTCATTTTATATATTTTCTGGCCAAGAGAATAGACTTTGGTAGTACCTTTGGGTCAAATTACAGGCATAGGAGGAAGCTCCATATGTTTTCAAAGTAAAAATGCAATAATAGTCTCAAGACCAGGAGGAAAACCAGCTGTTACTCGTCATTTCATTGTTACACACCTTTTATTGTGCAAAAGCCAGTGACAGTATGGAGAAGAGACCTTCAGGAACAAGAAGGCATGAGAGGAAATGGATTTTTAGAGGGACCACTGCGGCACTCACCACTCTGACCTGGAAGACTGATAAACCTCTTTGGGTGGATCTGTGGTCCCTGAAAAAGAAGAAATTGAGTGCTTTGAGCAGTTTAGTCAAAGAACAGTTGCAAAAAGGACATATCAAGCTGACAAATAGTTCCTGGAATTTTCCAGTGTTTGTCATTCAGAAGAAGACTTCTGGTTAATGGAGATGGCTTCATGACCTCAGAAAGCTGAATGAAATCATGCAGGAAATGGGACCACTTCAAAAAGGACTTCCTTCTGTCATGATGATTCCAAGAGATCGGCTGCTTGTGATCATTGTTCTCAAGGATTGTTTCTTTAGCATACCACTTCATCCACATGATGCTCATTGAATGGCATTCTCTGCTCCAAGTTTAAACAGAGAAGAACCTTTGGAAAGACACCATTGGGTGGTTTTACCACAAGGTCTCAAGAATTCGTGGCGCTTCATGGAGCTTTGGCTCTAGCGAGGGAGAAATATCCAGAAGTGAGGATCATTCATTACATGGATGATTTGCTCGTTGTGGCATCGACACAATACAGGCTACAAGAAGCTTGTGATTCTGTGATTCAGAAGTGCAAAAGGCTGGACTGGAAATTAGCACTTAGAAGATTCGAGAGATTACACCTTGGAAATACCTCTGATGGAAAATCACGGAGCAGAGAGTAAAGCCTCAGAAAATAGAAATCAACTCAACAATCAACAATTTACAAGATTTACAACAACTTCTTGGAGAGATAAACAGGATGAGGCCAATTTTAGGAAACACAAATGAGGATCTCTCATCTCTGTTTAATGTTTTGAGAAGAGACAGTAATATCAAATCCCCCAGAACTCTCAGACCAGAAGCATGGAAGGCTATGGAGAGAGTTGCAGAAATTATACAACAAAGACAGGCACATCGTTATGTAGATTCCCAACCTTTTTGTTTAGCAGTGTTGGGAGAAGAGACACAGCTATATGGCTTGATTTTTCAATGGGGCATGTCTCAAAGACACCCTCTTTTAATTATAGAGTGGATTTTTCTATCTTACAGGTCCCCTAAAACGATTCTTACAAACCTGGAAATGATAGCTCAGGTCATAATAAAGGCGAGAACAAGGTTGATGACGATGGCAGGCAGAGATTTGTCAATAATATATCTACCTCTGAAAAAGCAGTACTTTGATTGGGCAAATCAAAAATTACAGGATTTAGCAATTGCATTGTTAGATTATACAGGTGTTTGTACAATTCATTAGCCAAGCCACAGGATTTTAAAAGCAAAATTAAGTTTCAGAGTGAAACCAAAAATAAGTGAGGAACCATTTGATGGAATCACAGTATTCACTGATGGTTCAGGAAAGGTAATTACATGGCAGAATTCAGCTACAAGAGAATGGGAATCAGATGTGACAACAGTTCAAGGTTCACCACAGATTGTGGAATTAGCAGCAATGGTCAGAGTTTTTGAATTGTTTCAGCAGCCTCTCAGTTTAATCACAGATTCAGCATATGTAGCTAATGTGGTCACAAGATTGGAAGCATCACTTCTGAGGGAGACAAACAGTGAAATTCTGTATTCATACTTATCATGTATGAAAACACTGCTGGAAAGCAAAACACATAGATATTTTATCACACACATTAGAGCACATTCATCACTCCCAGGCTTTTTAGAAGAAGGGAATGCACAAGCAAATAAATTAACCATTTCTGTTTTGCAAACTTTACCAGACATCTTTGAGCAAGCAAAATTAAGTAATGCATTTTTCCATCAAAATGCACAAGCATTGAGGGAATCTTCTTGCATTTTGAAAAGTCAAGCAAAAGAAATTATTCAGTCCTGTCCAGATTGTCAACTTGTGCAGCCACTAGCCCCTAAAGGAGCAGTTAACCCAAGAGGATTGCAAAGTCTTCAACTATGGCAAACAGGTGTCATAAAATATCAATTTTTGGAAAATTGAAAAATATCCATGTTTCAGTGGATACCTTTTCAGGGGCAATTTTTGCATCATTACATTCAGGGGACATGGCACAACATGCATGCAGACATTTTTTACAAACATTTGCATCTTTAGGAGTACCACAGGAAATCAAAACAGATAACGGTCCAACATATATTGGAGAAGTGTTGGACAAATTTCTGAAAAAGTGGGGTGTCAGATATACTTTTGGCATTCCCTACTCTTCCACAGGTCAGGCAATTATAGAAAGGATACATCACACCCTAAAAATGCTTTTAGATAAATAAAAAAGGGGGGAAGCAGAGGCTACGCCTCATATGTGGTTGAATAAAGCTTTATATGTATTGAATTTTTTAATGGTTCCTTTTCAGAGCCAACTCCACGGATTAGAAGACACTTCACAAACAGTACAAGGGCAATGCTAAAAGAAATCCTTTAGTTTTAATCAGAAATCTGGAGACAGGTTGGATTGAAGGGTCTTTTAAATTAATTACTTGGGGGAAGGATTTTTCTTGTGTGTCCACAGAGAGAGGGCCGAAGTGGGTGCCAGCAAGACACTTGAAGCCATATCAGGCTCAAACGCAAGTAGATACTAACGCTGGAAGCGAAAATGTGAGCTCACAGACAGAACCAGAGGCAAAGATTATGACCTCCTCTTCAGGCAACACATAAGGAGCTCAAGAACTGAGAGTGAACATGTTCATTCAGATAGTTTTATGCTCAATTCTTTCGTCAATTGTATCAAGCAATGAGGCAGATTTACCCACAACGCAACCAAGGGAGAATGTTTGGTAAAATTTAGCTCATGCAGCAGGTTTAGATACAATTTGCTTGACACATTACAGGCTGAAAAAACCATTTGCAACATGTTTGGTGGGATTACCAGTGGAAGAATGGCCAATTCCAAAGAACATCCCTCCAAAGGTGTTGCAGGTCATGTCAACTTTTCTGGAGGGATAGCATGTGTGGATTAAATTTTTCCCTGTGGCTCATTTTGAACCTGAAGAATTGGATATTCTTTGTTCAACAAGAATGGATTTCTGTATTAAATTTTTTTTGGGAGTGACAAAGAAAAAAGTAATAGATGTTACTCTGAATTGTGATATGTATAAGAATGCTTTGTTTTGGAGTAATTATACTAAGGTTTAAAGCAAACCATCCTTCCAAGTTCCTGCGCAATTGCTGCGAGGGACATTTTTCATTTGTGGGGACAGAATTTGGCCTGCTATCCCTGCAAACATCAAAGGAGGTCCATGCAGCATTGGAAGACTTTCGTTGTTAACATGAGATTTGAAAATTTTGAGAAAGCTAAAACATAGAAAGAAGAGAGCAATTAAACAATATGGTCTGAATTGTGAGTTTATACATGCAGTAGCGATATTCCCACCCCAGGCAGCCTCAGGGAAGGCCATGACTCAATTGGATCATATGGGTTGTTGGCTGAGCAAACATGCTAAAGCTGTTTCTCTCACACCAAGTGACATGTTAACCGATGTCAACAATGTAAGAAGAACCACTCTTCAAAATAGAGCAGCAATTGATTATCTATTGCTGACTCACGGACATGGGAATGAAGAATTTGAGGGAATGTGCTGCATGAACTTGTCTGATCATTCAAAATCAATTCATGAAAACAGAAGGCAGTTGCAAGAAGGTGTGCAAAACTTGGAGAAGTCCCTGGATCATGGTTGGATTGCGTGTTTCACTTTTTTAATCTTTCACCACTGTGGAAGGAACTTTTAAGAGTAGGGTTTTATATATTAGTAGGACTTGTAATTCTTCTGCTCATTCTGCTGTGCATTATTCAATGCATACGGCAGGCCATGAACAAGGCTGCAAAAGAGATATTTTTAGTGCAAAAAATGGGGGGAGATGTGGGAATCCAGGATATTCCCCTGGCTTCCCTGGATGCTTCTAGACTTGGGCAGGGGGCTCAGAGGCCTTGGCACAGTGCCCAAGACACCTGTGGGTTTGATCTCAGTCAATGGGAAAAATTGCCATCATTATGGGAAGAATTACAAGAATTGCAAAAAATAAGTAGAGCATAAATCAGATTGTTAGAAGGTAGAAAAGTGAATTTATAGAATTGCTTATAATAAGGCATTTATGGCTAAGATGGAGGAAGTTGGGCATGGCCTCCTTTTCTTTCTTCTTCTTCATGGTGTGCATCTTTTGGGTCAGGATGGAACTTCTGAATTGGTTTGGGAGAAAGCTGGGCAGTGCAATGTAAAGGTCATGTAATGGAAAATAATTGTAAACATCATGTATGTAAATCATAATATAAAAGATAAGACCTGCCTAGAGGGCAGGCAGTGTGCCTCCGACCGACATGCTAGACAGACCTCTGCTATTCAGAGAAAGAATTCCTTAGATAAGAAAAAATAAAAACCTTAGTAACCTCATAAAACAGCTTCTGACTTTTCCTCCAGTGTTTGGGCTGGATAAACTCCAAGACCACCAAATGTTGCAGTGAGTGATCTCAGGCTCAAAGAGACCACACCGACAGTGACACCAGAGACTAGGGATGCTGCCCCAGACTTCTATCCTGCCCCACAGCCCACTCCAGAAAGGAACCACTCAGAGTGGCTGGGGGTTCTCCTGAGGGAGATGCTGGACATGGGCCATATATTGAAGGAGCACTTTTCCCCAGCTGGTGAGAAACTTTTCCCCTGCCTCAAAGAGGGAGAGTCAGATGGTGCTTAGAGTCAGATGGGACCCACGAATGTTATATCTGTCCAAATTCCAGCAGAATCACAGGTGCAGCCAAAGCCAGCAGCAGTTGCCCCTGTGGAAACTAGAAAATCTAAGATTAAAGCAAGGCACCTAGATAATGAAGATCAACAAGGAAGGCCCTCACAACCAGCAAGGGAGTCAGAGGCTGAGATCATCACCGAGTCCCTCTCATATGATAATCTCCATAATCTGCCAAAGGACATTACACGGCAGGGCCGTGAGCCTTTTACAACCTGGTTACTTCAGGTCTGGGACCTTACGGGAACAGGCATGCAATTTAATGATACTGAGGCAAGGAATTTGGGATCCTTGGCTCAGGACTTAGGTGTGGACCAGATGTTCATAAGGGAGCAAGGCCTCCTTTCCCTCTGGGAATGGCTTTTAATGAGTGTGAGAGAGAGGTTTGTCAATAAAGAGAATATGCAGGGGCACCACCTTAGAATATGCTGGAAGACCCTTGAGGAAGGGATCCAGCAGCTGAGAGAAGTGTCAGTATTGGAGGTACTCTTTGGGAGGGATGGACAGCATGACAATGACCCTGACAAGGCCAGGTGCACAGGGCAGATGCTGTGGAATTTGGCAACCCTGGGGCCATCTCAATATACCACCTACACAGCAATGATTAATGCTGATAACAACCCAGAGACAGTGTGTTCTGTTGCCAACAAACTCAGAAATTTTGAGAGTATGATGAATGGCCCAATGCAGACCTATGTCTCTGCCATGGTCAAGGACCTCCAAGAAGATATGAAGGGAATGAGAGGGTTGAGAGGTTAGGTGAGGGAGATGAGGGAGGAGATGAGGAAGATCAGTGGGGCACCAGCGCGAGTCACAGGCCCCAAATCTAAAGCCCAACACCCCCCAGCTAGGGAGAGAGGATACACCCCACAATCTGACCTGTGAGACAATGGAGAAGACATGGAAAAATGGGGTGGGAAACCCACCTCTGTCCTGGCAGCACAGCTACATCAACTCAGGGACGGAAATGCTAACTGAAGGAAAAGCCATTGACAAGATATCATTGGGTTGTTTTGCCACAAGGCCTCAAGAATTCACCAACAATTTGCCAGTGGTATGTGGCACAAGCTTTGGCTCCAGCAAGAGAAAAGTACCCTGAAGTGAGGATCATTCATTATATGGATGACTTGCTCATTGCAGCATCCACACAACAGAAGTTGCAAGATGCCCGTAACTGTGTGATCGTAGAAGTGCAAAAGGCTGGATTGGAAATTAGCATTCAAAGATTCAGGAAACTGCACCTTGGAAATATCTCAGATATAAAATCACAGAGCAAACAATAAAGCCTCAGAAAATAGAAATCAACGCAAAAGTCAACAATTTGGAAGACCTACAACAACTTCTTGGAGAGATAAACTGAATGAGATCGATTCTAGGAATCACAAATGAAGACTTTTCATCTCTAATCAGTCTTCTGAAATGAAACAGCGATATCAGATCTCCTAGAACTCTCACACTGGAAGCATGAAGAGCTTTGGAAAAAGTAGCAGAAACTATACAGCAGAGACAAGCACATTGTTATGTAGATTCATTGCCTTTTTGTTTAGCGGTGTTGGGAGAAGGAACACAGTTATATGGTTTAATTTTTCAATGGGATGAGTCTCAAAAAAGACCAACTTTTAATTATAGAGTGGATTTTTCCATCTTACTGATCCCCAAAAACAATTCTTACAGGTTTAGAAGTGATAGCTCCTGTCATAATAAAAGGAAGAACAAGGCTGATAACAATGACAGGCAGAGATTTTTTTTTTATTGTATATTTACCCTTGAAAAAGCAATATTTTGATTGGGCACACCAAAAATCACAGGATTTGGCAATTGCATTGTTAGATTATACAGGTATTTGTACAACTCATTACCCAAGTCACAGGTTGTTAAAGCAATTGTGGCAGACAGAGGTTACAAAATATTCCCCTTTTGGAAAATTAAAAAATATTCACGTTTCAGTTGACATCTTTTCAGGAGCCATTTTTGCATCATTATATACAGGAGAAACATCACAGCATGCATACAGACATTTTCTAAAAGCATTTGCATCTTTAGGAGTGCCACAAGAAGTCAAAACAGATAATGGCCCAATTTAAATTGGAAAAATTTTGGGCGAATTTCTAAAAAGTGAGTTGGCATTCCTCTCTCATTCACAGGCCAAGCATTCATTAAGAGAACACATCATACCTTAAAAACACTTCTAGAAAAACAACAAAGGGGGGAGGCAGAGGCTATGCCTCACATGCGGTTGAACAAAGCTTTATATGTATTAAAAGTCTTAAATGGTTCTTTTTCAGAGCAAACTCCACCAATTATAAGATATTTTACAAATGATACAAGGACAAAGCTGAAGAAAAATCCTTTGGTTTTGATCAGAAATTTAGAAACAGGTAAAACTGAAGGACCTTTCATGTGGAGGAACTTTGGCGAGGGAAATATGCAACCAATCAAGGTGATTGATAAAGCATAGTTTGATTTATTGAAGGCACCATCTATATTTATAATTAAAATATAATGACTGAAGCATATTTGGAGTAATTTCATTGATTTTATGTACATACACCTCTCCGACTATTGGCTCTTGCAAGCGTGAGATGACCACCCCTTCTACTATTTTAGCTAAGTCTATATACTTGCTTTTTAGCAGCAAACCTACTGCATCTATCCTCTATATAGCAACAAATTAACCATTTCTTCCTTCTCTTACATCCTCTAGCTGCAGCAATATCAATTTTATGAATAGGCTGCTATAGCCTGACCTTGCTAATATGTGCAGTTTAGCAGTTAGAATCTTGCACTGAACCCTCAGAGGAGCCATTTTCATGGCCTGCTAATAAGGCGTCAGCTAAACCATGTCCGTTACTTGCTAACCAAGCATCAACACTTTCAAACTAATCACGTGGGGAAAAGGTTTTGGTTGCGTTTCCACAGATAGAGGATTGAAGCGGGTTCCTGCAAAATGCATGAAACCATATCGAGCCCAAACGCAAGCAGAAGCCAATCCTGGACATGAAGAAGGGAGCTCACAGACAGAATTAAAGACAAAGGATGTGAACTCCTCTTCAAACAAGATATAAAAGACTTAAGGACTGACAGTGAAACATGTTTGTTTATATGTTATTGAACTTATCTTTTTGTCAACTATGTTATATAATGAAGTGGATCTACCAGTGATGCAGCCAAGGGAGAATGTTTGGGAAAATTTAGCATAGACAGCAGGGTTGGACACTATTTGTTTGAGACATTCCAGGCCAAAAAAGCCATTTTCAATACGTCTGGTGGGATTGCCAGTGAAAGAATGGCCCATTCTGGAGGGCATCCCTTCATGGGAGTTGCAGGTTGTGACAACTGCTGTGGACAGATGGCATGTGTAGGTTCAATTTCTTCCTGTAGCCTCTTTCAAACCAGAAGAATTAGAAATTTTTGGTTTGACAAAAATGGACTTTTGCATTGTATTTAATGTTTCAGGAGTGACAAAAAACCAAACAATGGATGTTACTCTGAATCATGATGTATATAAAAATGCTTTGTTGTGGTGTAATTATACTGTAGTCTCAAACAAACCATCCTTCCAAGTTGCAGCACAGTTACCGTGGGAAACATTTTTCATTTGAAAAACAGAATTTGGGCTGGTATACCTGGGAAAGTCAGAGGAGATCCATGCAGCATTGGGAGACTTTCATTATTAACCCCAGATTTAAAAAGAAATAATAAACAACCATGAAAACTTCTAAGAACAGCCTCCTGCAGTCTCTCATCAGTGGGCCTCAGAAAGAACTGGGTTCCGGACCACCTTTATGTCCTCCTGAGGTGATCTCAAGTCTAAGGAGACACTCCGGGCAGTGACAATAACCAGGGCTAGAGGGGCCCTGCCTCTAGCCACGGAGAGGCATAGGATAACAGAGCCCATTGGATGGTGTGGGTGGGATGGTCTGGCACATCAGAGCCACAGAAACATAGAGTGTTAGTTGATACTAGTTCACAAAGCACCCTGATACCATCAGAACATGTGGGGAAGGTACCTGTCTCCATTGTTGCGGTGACAGAGGGATCACAGGAATTCACTTTGCTGGAAGCTGAGATTAGCCTGACAGGGAAGGGGTGGCAGAAACATCCATTTGTAACTGGCCCAGGGGCACCGTGCATTCTAGGCATAGACTTCCTCAGGAACGACCCAAAGGGGTTCAGGGGGGCTTTTGGAATAGCTGCTGTAGTGACAGAGAGCATTAAGCAGTTGAACACCTTGCCTGGACTGTCAGAAAACCCCTCTGCAGTAGGACTCCTGAAAGTGACTGAGCAACAGGTGCCAATTGCCACCATGACCGTGCACCACCGGCAGTACCGGACAAATCGAGATGCTGTGATCCCCATCCACACCTGTGAGCTGGAAAGCCAAGGGGTGGTCAGCAAAACCCATTCACCCTTCAACAGTCCTATCTGGCCTGTGCACAAATCTGATGGAGAATGGAGACTGACTGTGGACTATCGGGCATTGAATGAAGTGACTCCACCGCTGAGCGCTGCCGTGCCGGACAGGCTGGAACTCCAGTACGAGCTGGAGTCCAAGGCAGCAAGGTGGTATGCCACCATTGACATTGCAAATGCATTCTTCTCCATTCCTTTGGCAGCAGAGTGCAGGCCTCAGTTTGCTTTCACCTGGAGGGGCGTGCAGTACACCTGGAACCGACTGCCCCAGGGGTGGAAGCACAGTCCCACCATCTGCCACGGACTGATCCAGGCTGCACTGGAGAAGGGTGAGACTCCAGAACATTTGCAGTACATCGATGACATCATTGTGTGGGGGAACACAGCAGTATTACACTATTACAGTAATACATGGTGGTATTTGAGAAAGGAGAGAAGATCATCCAGATTTTGCTGGGAGCCGGTTTCACCATCAAGAAAAGCAAAGTCAAAGGACCTCCCCGAGAGATCCAGTTCCTGGGAGTGAAGTGGCAGGATGGATGGTGCCAGGTTCCCACTGAGGTCATCAATAAGATCACTGCAATGCCTCCACTAACAAGCAAGAAGGAAACGTAAGTGTTTCTAGGTGCCACAGTGTTGGTGAAGGAATAGCAAAGACTTATAAATGCCTAGCAAGTAGTTCTGAAACAATATATGAAATAGAGATGTTAGCAGTATTTGACATAGATGATGAAAATAGTTATGTTAAGGTTTGAGGCCTCTTCCTTTGTTTAGATAAATATCAAATACCACACATGCCAAAGAATGGGCAGACATCCTGTCCCAAGCCTGGCAGGAAAGGTCAGAAGATAAGGGTTAAAGACGTAAAACATGGTAATTTAGTTGTTACTATAGGTTGCATGCAAATATTAGAAAACTAGTGTATTGTATTAGATTGGTTATTGTGATTTAGAATATTCATTATGGAAAAATAATTACTGTACTGCTAATGGAAAATCTTCTCTTCCTCTCTTCTTCTTCTTCTTCCTCTCTTGCTTTCTTCTTCTTGTCTCTTGCCTTTCTCTAACCTCTCTCTAAGCTCTCTCTCTTATACCCACACCCTATAATAAAATACAACCCTGAAGAACAGAAAATAAGCTCCTGAGTCTGTCCAGCAATCGTCCCACACCATAGGCTTTTGGAGAATGCACGTCCCTGAGTACAGCCAGATTGTGAGCCCTCTCTACCAGGTCACTCGCAAGAAGAACGATTTCTACTGGGGCCCTGAACAACAGCAAGCCTTTGCCCAGATCAAACAGGAAATCGCTCATGCAGTGGCCCTTGGCCCAGTCAGGACAGGACCAGAGGTAAAGAATGTGCTCTACTCTGCAGCTGGGAACCATGGTCTGTCCTGGAGCCTTTGGCAGAAGGTGCCTGGTGAGACCCGAGGCCGACTCCTGGGATTCTGGAGCAGAAGTTACAGAGGGTCCGAAGGTAATTACACTCCCATAGAGAAGGAAATCTTGGCTGCCTATGAAGGAGTTCAAGCTGCCTCAGAGGTGATTGGCACAGAAGCACAGCTTCTCCTGGCACCCCGACTGCCAGTGCTGGGGTGGATGTTCAAAGGAAAGGTTCCCTCTACCCACCACGCCACTGACGCCACATGGAGCAAGTGGATTGCCCTCATCATGCAGCTTTCGCTGTGTCTCCGGCTCCGGACCACTCCCGCAGCTGTGCTCTTCCAAGGCACTGACCCACGGACTGCAGGAAATTTAGGAGAAGACTCGGAAAACTCGTACTGCTGTCCAGGAACATATGATTTTGTCTTATCAGTACGTTTTAATCAATATTCTTTCATTATTAAGTTACAAATATGCTTTTAACTTTTAAGCTTGGATAAATAATTTTAGGATTGTGAAGAAAAAAGTAAAGCTAGTGTTTAGTTCAGCTAGAACATTGTCATTACATTAGCATATTAACAATAATGGAATTAAGTTTTATTTGTAGGGTTTGTTTGAAAACGGTATTGTCGGTGTACACTTTTTTTTTTTTTTTTTTACACTGAATCAATGTCAAGTACAAGTGGAAAGAGGCCTGGCAGATTGACTATATCACACTGCCTCAGACCCGCCAGGGCAAGCGCTACGTGCTGACCATGGTGGAAGCCACCACCGGATGGTTGGAGACCTACCCTGTGCCCCACGCCACTGCTCGGAACACCATCCTGGGCCTGGAAAAACAAGTCCTCTGGAGGCATGGCACCCCTGAGAGGCGAGTCAGACAACGGGACTCATTTCAAAAATAATCTTATAAACACCTGGGCTAAAGAACACGGCATCGAGTGGGTGTACCATATTCCCTACCATGTACCAGCGGCTGGGAAAGTCGAACGGTGCAATGGTCTGCTTAAAACCACCTTAAAGGCACTTGGTGGGGGGACTTTCAAGAACTGGGAGATCAATCTACCAAAGGCCACATGGTTAGTGAATACCCGAGGTTCCACTAACCGAGCAGGCCCTGCCCAATCTGAGCCCTCAGGAACACCAGGTGAAGATCAGGTCCCGGTGTTACACCTGAAAGGCATGTTAGGAAAAACTGTCTGGATGAACTCTGCTTCCAGCAAAGACAATCCTCTTCGTGGGGTGGTTTTCGCTCAAGACCAGGTTGCACTTGGTGGGTGCAAAAGGATGGAGAGACCCGATGCATACCCCAAGGAGACCTTGTTCTAGGGTGAACTGTCTGTGATACTATGCCTTTATCTGTAACTGCATGTATGTATATGATTTAAAAGTTTTAATCTAATGTAGCAGGTTGGCATGGGAAAAATGCAGGGTGGATAATGTTGAGGGCTGGGATTTGTTCTTTTACTGTCCCAGTTTAAAGAATTTTCCCCATTATTATGCTAAGAGAGCCTGGCAGGTTACACCCAGGTTTTTTTCAGGACTGGAGACAAAGGGGTAGGTGGGGGCTGGCATCTGTGCGGTTTGGCTCTTTTGCCGGCTATGACCAAGGGTGAAGGACTGCTGTTTGCAGCCCATGCAGTCTGAACGCTGCGAAGGGAGATTCTCTGCAGTCAGACTTCCCTGCATCCAGCCCCCTGCTAAAAATAACCAGGGCCGAAGCCTTTATTTAAACAGCTCTTTTATTAAAAGCAGTGGGGACCCGAGGGATGGCCTGTGCCGCTGCTGCTTAGCCAGTCCTAATGCCGGGGAGGAGGCGCCATGTCGATCCTGTCCGGCGGCAGGGTCGGGGGCTCCAGCCTCGCGGGCGTGCTCAGGAACTCACCGTGACTCGTGTTGTTTAGGGGTGTTTCTCTGCACGGGAACTCGCCGTGACTCGTGTTGTTTAGGGGTGTTTCTCTGCACGGGAACTCACCGTGACTCGTGTTGTTTAGGGGTGTTTCTCTGCACGGTCGCTTTACAGAAGGTGGTGAGTGGATGACCGGAGGACGAAGGCAATCTTTGACAATTGATAGCATAACTAGCTGATGGTGTTTTGGGGGTTCTCAAATATTGTATTGGCTCGCTGTCTCAGGGGCTTTTTCTTTTCATGGGAACTAAACTTCTGCTGAAGAGTGGTGTTTTGGGAGTCTTGCGATTTTACATGTTGGGCACGGTCTTTCAGTTGAAGGACAAGCCGGGAGCAGCAGCAGCCAGGCTGGAAATGAGGTAGGGGAGAGGGCAGAAGTGGGAAGTAACAGGGAACCAACTGGAACAGGGAATACAACAAACTGGATTTAAGGAAGGGAATACAACAACTGGATTAAAGAATGAACTGGGGTCATACAGAACAGTGTATAAAACAATAAGGTAAGTGACAATTTCAACTCTTTAACAATTTTTATTTATTTCACTCCTACTTCTGAGTACACTGCTGACCACCAAAAAACCCAAATAGTGAGCGGAGAGCCCTTCCTCCACCTTTGCTCCTGTGTTGGACACAGCTGCCACTGCCACCTCCCCCCGTCCTCCCGTCTGCCACCTCCGTGTTTTTCACCACTGGGAACAGACACAGGCAGTGTGTCTGTAGCTGAGGAAAGGATTAGAACTGTGTTATTTGTGCTGTTTTGTTGCTAATTTTAATAGCTGCTGTTGTTTCTCTTTGTCTGGTTAGATATATTAGTAAAGAGCTGTTATTCCTACCCCCTTATCTCTGTCTGAGAGTTCCTGATCCAAAAATTACAATACCTGGGAGGGAGGGGTCTTACATTCTCAATTTCAAAGAGGAACTTCTGCTTTTATTGGCAGAGACCTGCCCTTCAAACCAGGACACCCACTTAGACAAGAACTAGAAGTGTAAGCTTTAGTTATAAGTAAGTAGAAATATTAAGTTACATAGATATGAAGTAGAAGTCTAAGTTTTAAATAAGTAAGAATATGCTTTAAGTGCCTTAATAGAGTAAAGAGGCCTAGAATATAGTGTAAAGTTTAAGTCTCGTTGAAAGTTCAGGAACTTAGTCCCAGATACAGTGAAAACTTGGTAGGAATATTTCTTACATTTTTGAGATAGAAGAGATCGAACCGTTTACGTGAATAGATAGAGCTATATGTGCAAGTTATGTGCAAGGATTAACTCTACATTAGTACTATAGAACTAGAATTCTGATAGGTTTAGAAGGAAAGTTTGAGGCTTTTAGCTCATTGGGTAATTTACAGTTAAAAACCCTTGCATTGGGGTGAGAATCATCATCTTCACCACCGCC
The DNA here is from genome assembly GCF_903797595.1 of Erithacus rubecula. Classification (NCBI taxonomy): domain Eukaryota; kingdom Metazoa; phylum Chordata; class Aves; order Passeriformes; family Muscicapidae; genus Erithacus; species Erithacus rubecula. Next base: position 11,236,765 of record NW_027635860.1, read on the forward strand.
ATCATAATCATTTGGAAAAAGAAGGGAACTGCTGCAGCTGCTGCTTGTATTCAGGACTCTATGCCAAAAACTTTTTGCATGGACTTTAACATTTTGGACTCTTTGCCTTTGAGTGTTGTGCTTCTGCAATAAACAACTTTACAGCAACCAAAAACGGCTTTTGTCTCTTTGAAGTCCTAAACCCATGAATAACTCGACAAGGTAATGTTGCCATTACATGACTCAGAGCTTCTCAAAATGTGTTTCCCTGCCTGACTTGTAGCAGCAGTTTCTGAGTTCTGTTTATTTTACAAAAGTTCTGAAAAGTCCTGAGACTCCTAATCATTGTAGTATTTCCTTTCAGTTGAATCTCATAATAGAGGAATCCAGACTTCTACCTTCAAATCACAAAACATTTTCAAGAAAACTTACAGTTGTAAAAGTCTGACACTTTTATTACTCATGATTTTCCAACTTTAGGTACAAGTGCCGTTAATAATTACAAAAAGTCTACCTGTTAGTTCCACTTAGGGGAAGAATCATCATAGTTTATTCCCTATGCTGCATGCAGAAACACAGGTGTGCTAGATCTTTTAAAAAGTCATAAGAAGCTACTAATGCGAAAAAAGAGGAGCTGGTACTTTGCCTCACACATAATATTCTCCAAGCTATAGCTGTATTCATCTCAGAGGATGTATGATTCTAACATGACTCCTCTGATATGTATTACTGCTCTGTAAAGCCCACTGGATTTCCATTCCTTGAACTTGCTTAGGCTTTCTTGTAAATTTGTTCACAGCATCCTTTGTCAGGCATTATTTGGCATAATGCTTCTGGCCACGCAAAGTGACTTTCATTTGTGTTCAGCCTGGTTTCACTCCTGGTTCCACTGCACTAGTTTTATTTGATATATGTACTGTAAAAGCAAAGACTAGGTGAAATATTTTGTGACAGTGCAATGAAATTATAAAATTTTTTTTGGGGGGGAAATTACTGATTTAAATGGCAAATGGATGGAGAAGCAGTGTCACAGCAACCTGTCAAGGACCACTGTGCTAGGAACAGCTCATGGCAATAATAAATGTGGACTTCATCAGCAGACATATTTGTTCATCCTTAGTGAACTAAAACTTCTTTGGGAATACTCAATTAGCTATAATTAAGTTTTAATTGAATACAGCCAAAGTCCTTTGGGAGTTTTTCTACTTTAATTATCTTCAGCACAGGTCTCTATATCTGTATAATAATGCCTGAATTTCAATTTTTCTTTTGACTCATCCAAATCTAGCTTAATTTTGACTCTGCAGGATAGTTGCCAATGTGAGAAAAGAACAGAGCCATGACTCCCTGTCACCAAGATTCAGTTTACAAATAAGAGAGGGATGGATAATCTACAGGAGTGTCCATAGATGGAGTATATAGAGCACCAGGTATGTTTACCTAGAGAACCTATAACTATAATCAACTGGCAGTACTTAATGTTTATATCCTAGCAAGCACATTTGGAGCTTTAATATCAGGCTACAGTAGTCATTACTGATAAGCATTTTGAGCATAACCATAAAGACACCTGAAGTTTTTAACAGTGTATTGTTTGTGTAAGAAATGGATATATGAAAAATATTTCTATTTTAATTAGCTCCAGTATAGTTTCAATCTGTCACTGTTCTTAAGGAAAAAAGCAGGCCAAATGAAATATCTTCCCATAGAGAAAAACTAATAAATTTTGTATGTGCAGATCGTCCTGTGGCAGTGTAATTTTTTTGCTGCACAGACATACCAGCTTGATCATACTGACTTTCATTGATTCTAGTGAGGCATCCCTGCAGTGGTGATAAAAGATATAGTTCCTAGCATTATTCTGCTTTATATTTTCCTGCATTACTGACACAGATGTTAAGAGTCGTGTTAGATATGATAATTGAGAAGTGACATTGTATCTGATGTCAGTATGGCAACCTGAAAAATAACAGTGAAAATCCATATATCAACAGTTTAATTACTTACATAAAATAACCTTTACATGTTACTATGCTTCAGATGCTTTTCATAATTTTCTACTGCCATTGGGTGAATGTATTGCCCCACAAAAATCTCTTGAGTTCATGTAATCCAAGTCCTTCAATACAGTATGATATGAAAAGCATATTGAGACCTGATGTACAATGAGAAAAACCTAATTAAATCCCTATAAAAATGTTTATCACTGGCTCCCTGCAGGCAATGCCTTTTTTTTGTCTTCTCTGTTCCAGTGGAGCTAAGGCTTAGTGGCTTTAAAGGTCAGAGTACAGTAGCAGTGCAGAGATTCAAATGCTTGTGGCTTTTTCAGTCTTACCAAATACTATACATCATTAAGTAATAAATGTGCTTACCTGGCTTCAAACTGGAAAGAGTGGAGAAATTTGCTCCAGACATGTGTACTATGCCCAGATTCTGCTGCATATTCATACTAAGATATCATACCTCTGTTTTATGTAAAGAATCTATATTTAGCAAGAGAAAAAACCCTCAGTATTTTGTATTTTGCCCTAAATCTTACTGAACACTCTTCCTGAAGTGTTCACAATAGCAAAGTCTATCCTTTGGGCATTCTAGAATGCTTTTTAACTCAAAGACAGATTTCACTCAAGGAAAGTTTGTGCTTCAAGACTTGTCAGCCTCAGAAAACAAGTATCACTTAAAAAATAAACCCAACAAAAATGGTTCAGATAGGATGCCAGAGAAGAGACACGCTATCAGAGAAAACAGAATTGAGAGGAAGGTATTTCTGGTGATCTAGTTCTGAGTCACATGTGTCGTGACATTCATTTCAGTGAAGAAGAGAGTCAGGAATAAAGGACTAAGGGAGATTTAGAGGACAAAGATAAGACTAATTTAAGAGAATGCATGTAGAGGACAAGAGGGGCAAAACGTTAACTTTCAAGACTCCCTAAACACAAAATTTTCTTTAGGTTATTGAGAAGAACAAAACATGTTTCTGAATGCTATTTTTCTGCTACATGGAGGAAGGACTACAGATCATGAATTAAGCAAAAAAGAATATTTAATTTTTAAGGTTTTGTTGCAAAATTGTGTTTATAACATTTTATACTGCCTCTTTTTTTTTCTTACAGGACTAGACAGTTCAATTTAGATAATAATAACACTCCCTTTGAAACTGTACCAATCATGTATAAACTGGCCTGAGGTATAACAATATCTATTGGCATTTTGTCTGCTTTCCTATTCAACACCAGTGGTTTTAAAATTCCTTTTTGCATCATGCTAATGAATAAGATTGCAGCAATTAATATCAGAGTTTTAAATTTAACATATTATATATATTTAATATACATTGGATTTATTTTCAAACTCTTTCTTCTATGTTATGGAAGTGTTTTGCAGGGGAATAAACTCTGTCAGTTTTACCTAGGTTGTTTTTGCTCAATCAAAAGTCATGATTTTTTCTACCCACATGGAAATAATTTTACTTTCAAAATGTCCTGTTTTAAATTGCATTAGTTTGGATTTGAAACCAAATTATATTCTTTCTCTAATTTCTCCTAGATCTCAGGTTTTCTGCTTTCTGAGAGTGAAATTATGTAGTTTTACTCCCAATAAAACTCTATTTATTTTATCATTTACACTTATTCCTTTTTAAAGTCTTACTGCTTTTCTTTGCTGGTCCTAATGAACTTAAATATACTCTTGCTAAACAATTAACTTTATGGCCAGGAACCTTTTAAAATTTCCCAAGAACTTCAAAAGACTTAAGTACTTTCCCAATTTAATATTCCCAATATAGCACTTCCTCTTTTGCATTTAGAAACAACACAATATTGTTAGTCACATTTTCATTAGTGACTTTAAAAACTGATCTTAAATAAGCTTATTTAGAACAAGCTATGAAAAAATCTCTTTGATTAGTTATTTGCTTATCTCTAAAATGCTGTAGAAATTGCCTGCATTCTCAGAACACAGCCATATTGCATTGACTTCAGGTGGTGTTTATGCATATTCCTGAAATACGAAATCTTGTGAAAACAGAGACAATTTTCTCCATGAAACAGCATTAAACTTTTCTTTCTAATGCTGAAGAAAATGCTTCACAACAGTTAAAAACACTAAGAAATCATATTTTGCTCATCATTATAATAAACAATTACCTGTTCTGAAATTTAATTTGAAATAATCCCAAGTTATACAACCTCATTATTCTATTGCAAGAAACATGAAAGATTTAGAAAATATTTTTTCAATCAGGTCTGATATATGTTTTGTTTAAGAAGAAACACCTGATTAGAATCTTTTAGAATGAAAAAGAGCAGAAAGGCCAAATTATACCTGAAAATTAAAATGCTGAGAGGTAACCCTATTTATTGTCATTCCTGGATGATGATTGGTGTTTCAGCATACTGTTTTTATACATTGTGGAGAGTGTTTCAATAGCTGTTGAGAGTTAGTTGTCCTCACCCCCATGCTTCCCTCACAGTTCTTGGCAGTTTCATTATGTGCAGCTATTTTTGTCCTCCAAGCACGATGATAAACCTGGTTTGTGTTTGGTTTGTTTTTTTTTTTTTTTTCTGGAATGAACCTCCAAGACCTAATAAAGCTATAGTGTAGCAGCATAATCCATAAGGAATTATGGCTGATTAAATATGTAAGGAAAATAAATCTTTATGAGAAACAGCTAGATACCAAAAAGCATGGCATCATAGGAGCATGTGTCTCTGTTACTGCAAACAATTGCACAGAAAATCTGCAGGTCTTCGACTTTGCCATGGCTTCTGCTGTTTGTGGCACTAATATAGAACCACTATGGAATCTCTGCCTTTGGGGTGCTCAAATTCCCTGCTCTGCCTCCCCAGTCTGAAATATCTCCATCAAGATGCATCAGAGGTACACATCTCCCTTATCTGACACCTTACTCAGACAGTCCCTGGCTAGAGTATAGTCTAAAAGGCATATAGAAATTTTAAACAGCAGTCTGGCTTGCCTCTGATTTTGCAGTGTGTCTGTGTGGCCCATCTCCATCTATCTTGATTGTAGGGAGGATAAAAACTGCTCAGCACTGAAAGAGAGAAACTGTGAAAATGTTTCCTGATAATATTTAACATTTAACTGTTTACCTGATGCAAGGTAGAAATTATATAGCAATATTAATCTACACATTTTTTTCTTATGGGTACATCCCTAAGGATTACTAATAGTCTCAACTACTGACTACCATATTTCTGAAAGAACAAGGTTTGTACCTGTACTGTATGGTAAAGATGTTATTTAATGAATACTAGTTTTGAATATTAATAATTTCTTCATTGATCTGACCAAGTCCTGAAGTGAGTAATATTTCCCCTGCTCTAGAGAGCAGATTAGTTGTTAAGAAATTCCTTCCTATGAGGGTGGTGAGGCTCTGGCAGAGGGTGCCCAGAGAAACTGTGGCTACCCTGTCCCTGGGAAGCCAGATGGGTGAAGAGCTGCCTGCCCTGGTGGACCGTGTCCCTGCCCTTGGCAGGGCCTGGGATGAGATGAGCATTAAGGTCCCTTCCAATCCAAACCACTCTATGATTCCATGATTCTATTCTATGATCAATTAATCATTCCTATAGGAAAATTCAGGTAGAGAAGGAGTAAGTCTGATGATGCAGTTGGAGTGGAACAGATCTGAAGGAAACTGACAGGAAATGGGAAAACTGAAGAATGAGTGATACCGAAGTGTGAGAAGAAACATTTAGAACTGGGATAAAGTGAATCACTCAAGAAAAGTTTTGGTTAGGTTGTTAAGGGAATGAGACTTAGATTAAAATAAAAATAGTCTATTTAAATAAACTACGCAGCAATAAAAGAATTCTAAATACTATTTACAATGGAAAGGAAATTTTTTTATAAATTCTGAAATATTAAGTAAGTGAATCTGCTGATCATTGTGCTCTAATCTTTCAGATCATTTGATATCTTCTTGAGTATTCTAGTTTTCATATTACAAAAGTAGCTTTTCCAATGCTGGAAAGAATTTAATCATTAAGAAAAAAAAGTCTAGGATATTGTATAATATATTTTAGTATGGTTTTAATATTATTCATTAACTTAAATATCTAAGGAATTGTTATATTGCACTGTTATGATTCTGTATTGTTATTGTTTCATGTTCCACTGAGAAAATGGCTTGCACTGTATTGCCTCAAGTTCTGTGAAGTTGGTTCAGCCCTCCCTTAGCCCCAGCACAACCCCATTGGCTGCCCTCACCCTAGGTTTGAAATTCCCTGCCTTTCCTTTGTCCAACACTCTTTCTCTCCCTGGACATGCTTCAGGAATAAAGTGCTGGATGTTTTCCCAGGACTGAGAGCCTCCTTTGGTCTTTTTCCTTTGTCTATGAGTATTCTCTTTCCATCTCTGGTCTGGAGCTAGCCTGGAGACCGGAGAGAGGAAAAGGTACAGCCTAAAGGAATGTCTACCAAAAGAGAAAAAGTTAGCAATTGGCCAAGACACCGAGTAGAGGTCAGCACACTGCATGTCTACATTACGACAGTCACCTCAAAGTATAACTTGATTGCCAATATCAATATAATTTCAAATAGTATACATACCATATACATATGCATATGCATGTGCATATACAAGCTTAAAACTACCTGAAGATGAGCCCAGTGGCATTTATGTGCTGGAAATGTAATCTCCGTAATTTCCTCATTTTAAGAAACTATAGGTGTCTGAAAAGTTGCTGAGGTTTTTATAGAGATTTTTATGCTACCTCTCGTGTTTTCTTTATGTCATTTTGATCAATCTGGTTTGTATTGGCAAGAAAAAGAATTTGTTTGTTATAGAATTGCAGAAAATATCCTTGTTGAATGTCTGCTTGTCTGATAAAAAGTATGTTACTTGTATAAATTAAGAGAAATGTGAAAATCTAGTGTCCTGGTTTAAGGAAAATTTGGGAGAAATCCTCCAAAGGGTCCCTCTCCCAGGAAGCAAACCCCAGTGGCCCCTCTCCCAACCAGTTTGAGTAGAAATTTCCTCAGAGAGAAGTGGAAAAAACCTGTTTATTCAACAGCCAAAGCACAACAAACAAACAAACAACAAAAAAACCCAAAACCAAACAACAACAAAAAAAAAAAAAAACAAAAAAAAAACCAACAAAAAAACCCCAATACTGAACTACAAAACCTCTTACTGCTCTGAAGAGATGATAAAGTCAAAAGTCTCTCTCCTTTGGGTGGTAGCTCAACTCGGTCTGTTATCAGACTAGAAAATGCTGCTGCCCAGGCCAGGCCCCAGTGAGCTACAGGTGCAAGATCCTGGTGCTTTCCCTGGGTCCTCAGTCCAGAGAAGAGTCAAATAATTCCAGGAAAAAAAAAAAACCAACCAAACTTCTCAGGGAACTTCTCTGCTTCAGTTAGTCAAAAGCTAACTAAAAGCAAAGGAGATCTCTCTCTTGCTGTCCACCATGGGGACACAGTCCAAGAGATGAAGTGATGAAACTTCTATCTCTATGTTTTGAAAACAACCATCTTGGACATTCTACTGCTTCTCCTTCCTGCCCTTCATTCTCAAAGCCAGCCTTAAAGGTACAAAACTTGTTTCTGGGCTAAACAGGAAAAAGGGGGATACAATTCAACATCACAAAGTCAACCCAGGACATCTAAGAGGACAAAAATAACTCCAGGTGGTTCAGCCTCCTTTCTAGGATAAAATAAAGCTATATTCTGTCAAAGTAGCAATTAACCCAGCTATCAGGTACTGAGAAGTTAAAGGGTCCTCACCTTTCTGCTGACATTTACTACACAGGTAATGTTAGTGGTTGTTACAAACCAGGGAAAGAAGACCAAAGGAAATTAAGGGTCTGAATAAAATAGTTGGACGCAGGAAGGTTCAAAAAATACACCAAAACAACAACAAAAAAATAGGTATTTTATTTAACAGAAAAAGAGGCAAAGAAAAAGAAAGAGAGGAGGGAAAGAAATAGAAAAAGAGGTGTGCAGGGTGGGTGGTTGAGGGGACAGGGAGACAATGACATGGATTAGGTGGAGACATACCAGCCTTCTAGGGATCCCAATGATGTCTTGTTGATCCCTTCCATCTGGTCTTCTTGGTAGTGAGGGTCCCTCACCACATGCCACCACCCTGCCTCTGAAAAGTATAGAATCCAGTGCATTAATACATGTTTGGGCCAGGTGGGAATGCCCAAACCTAAGGGGACTAGGTTTGACACTGTCCCTTGCAGCATTGTGGATCTGTTGCATCATTTGCAGTGCTCTGGTGCGAAGTCTTGGGATCCCTTTGTGGGGGCTGCCCTTTGATGGGCCATGACACCCTACTCTGTCCTTCACATGGATGCAGCTTTTCCTGGAGTGAAGGGGCCTCACAGCTGAGCTGGTCTGCACAGCAGAGGATGGGTGTTAACTGCCTTGGACCAGAGGCTTTTTCACTACACACCCAAAAACTTCTCCTGCCCTGTCCCACCTTTAGTGTGAGGGTCTGTGTGAGCCTGGCAGATGACAGCACCTTAGCAATGGTGCTAAGTTTGATCTCTCTATGAATGTATTCTTATCTTCATCAAAGAATATGCAGGTCAGAAGGCCTATTCAGGCTGTGGTGGTCTCTGCAGCTTTTGTAACACAGTGTTTTATATAATATGCAAAGTTTGTTCATGAAGGTGTTTAAGTTATAAATCATAACATTCAGTCTCTGGCAGTGGTGACCTATAGTGGGAAAGCCAGAAGAGTGCAAGAAAACCCTTTTAATAGTTTCTGCTGTTTACTTAGAATGAGCAAATAAGCAAAAAACAAACAAACAAACAAACAAAAAAAACCATGAAGCAATCAGATACACCATCAACTTGAATAAACTGCAAGGCAAGACTTTACTTACGTCTTAAATATAATAATTGTCCTGGTCACGAATGGATTTGTCTCATGTGATTTTACAAGATCATTCTGCTGCTGTAGGTGACAGAAGAACAGCCTTATTTTAGAAATGTATATATATATATATATCTGTTATTTATTACTGGGATAGAAAAGACTGGAATTCACAAAACTATAACTTCTGGGAAAAGGCTTGATTTCAAAACTAAAACTAATGTCATCAAATAACTTCACATATCAAATCTAGATTTACCTTCAAGTACAGAGTGCTTGTTCTAGGATAGGAAGAGCAGAGGGATTCTCCAGTAGACAAAGGAGGGAAAGGTGTCTGTTAACTACCTAAAAGTGTTGCAGATTTTAGTAGTTCTCTAAACAGAGACACAGAGTCCAGTTTAGAAAGGAGACATAATTTATTCTGTGCAGGGTGCAAGGTGAATGTTTCTACAAATCAAGCACACCATGGGATAAAAGTTACATTTTTTTATACAGTAAAATTTAATGAGACCAAATCATCTATTACATCTACATTACTATCTACCTACCTAATGTGGAGAGTCTACCTACCATTACCTATTTATTGAGAGATGTAACATTTTGAAATCCTTGAAACACAGATTTCTTCATTAAGCAACTTCTGCTGTAAAATTAATCTGATATCTGTTATGTTTACAAAAGGTGAAAAAAATTCATTCTGGCACCAGAAAACTCAACTTGAAGACATCAAAATCCAGAAAAGCATAAGCTCCCCTCTTGCATTTAATTTTCCCTCAAAAATTGAGAGCTATTGCGATATTGTAAGGATTTAAATTTAGACACATAATAAGCATAAAAATTATTGAAAAAATACTTTAAAAGTACAAAATTGTATGGAAAACAAAAAACAACTAAATTCTCATCAACATGATATTTCAAGGAAATGTTTAAATTTAATAACAATGTAGAATTTAATTTAACAAGTCAATCACATTAATGCCCATTTTGCTTAAACCTCTATACCTAAAAGTTATTGCTCAATCACAGGAAAGGAAATCAGTATCCTTCTCCAAAGTATGAAATCTTTATTTGTAAATTCTTGTTTATTTGAAGAAATCACAAATCCTTTAATGACACTGATATGGACCGTAGTCCACAGAAGATATGGAAGGTTCAGCTTGAATTGTACTACTGTGTGGAGATAGAAAACTATTTCTCAGCATAACTTAAAGCAGTCACCCAGACAGTTTAAATGTCAGAGAGATAATACTGAGATATATATGTTTTTGAAAACAAATGTCTTAAATGGGGAACCGTGCAATGCTCTTTCCCAAAAGATGTAGGAAGTAATACTTGACACTTAAAAAAAAAAAAAAAAAAAAAAAAAGAGAGCAGACCAGTTAATTGGAAAGCAACTTACAACCTGGCTTATTGGAAGCAAATATTTTATTTTTTTTTTACTGGAATATATTTTTTTTTCTTGATTTTTTTTTTTTTTTTTTTTTTTACTCATCTTTTTGGGGAATGGCAGTTGCTGAGAAGTACTGTTAATTAGCTTGTTTCTCCTGCATCTTCCAGTGTGATTTTCCACTATTGACTCTTGATCTTTTTTCTGAGGATTCAGAGTGGGGATTTGGGTCAGAAAGGAATTCCACCTTTCTTCTAAATGTATCTTGCAGCATATTTATTTGTGGAAGTGCTCCAAGACTGATTTCAGGAATTTTAAACTTAGTAATAAAAACAATGTAAGTCATTAGGAAACCAGAAAATTAAATTTATTCAATTTAATTCTCCCACAAAATTCATTTTTATATATTAGGTATAAGTGTTAACAAAGTATAGAGTTGTGAGTAGATTTCACAAAGTAAAGTAGGTCTGTGTTTAATCCAGAAGATGTATTTCTCTCCATGGATTTTTCATGTACCTTATTTTCTTCTGTTTATCCTGCTGTTGGCCTTCACCTCCGGTCAGAAGAAAATAAAAGCAAGTAACTGTGTCTTGATTTGGTTGCAGTGGTTCTCTCTGTTAATTAAGAACTCTGATGTTACCTATGTTGCCTGTAAGAATTTTCCTGAAACTTATTCAGGTACTTTCTTCAATGAGGTTAGGTCTCAAATTTGTTTTGAAATGCGTTTTTGTGATGATGAGGACACAATTCATTGTAGCACCTGACCTCCATCTAACACAATTATAAACTTAAACCCAAAATCTTTTGTTCCTGACATTCCCAGCTCTCCCTGTAATTGTCACCTGTAGGGACTGTCCTTCTCCCAATTCTCATTCATTCTTTATCATGAGAAGATGAGACATTTAGTACCCTATTCACTGCTCAACCTAGTTTTAAAACAATATCTGAATATATGTGCAATGTATATGTGCAATGATTGTCTAAAGAGCTACACAGCTGTGTGTGCATTTCTTGCTTCTGAAAATAAGGCATCTAACCTCCTTGGTGCCTAAATCCAAATAAATAACATTGTAAGCAGGTCACAGCTTTGGTAAAATGTTTCCTGTGTAAAAGACTGTTATGCATTTGTATGTTTAAATGAAAACTATGCTGTCTAGGAAGTAAAATAATCAGTTGAAAGTCACAGAGCTAATACAGATTAACAAGAAAATCTCATCTGCAAACATATTGGAGCATGAGTGCGTTGTAAGCAAAACTGAAAAAAATGGAAATTATATCTAAATTAAATTCTGAATTTATATTATCTTTAAAATTCATGTTGCAGTGAACCTTCAGAGCAAAGCAAACATTTTCATTTCAAGAAAACTTGCTGATCTGGATAACTGTTCTCTATGTGATAGATGGTTTTGATCACGGTGATGTATGAAGTTATGTCTAGATCACACAATCTGTGTGAAAAGAACAACATCCTTGAACATTATTTGTTTAGATCTGGGACATGGTTAAAATATCTATACATGGGGTCTCATGTAAATATTTTTCTCTTTTGGAAATAAAGGAACAGAGAAGAAGTGATGGGCTGTGGCTGTTTACAGTCTCATTAAAAAATTCACTTTTAGTTTTTTCACAAATCTTCTATATCCTTTATGTTCAAGAAACTTTTCTTACTTGTTTCTTCTTGGAATCCAATTTTCCTCTCAACATCAGCTGCTTCCAAACAGAGTAACTCATCAAATCTGACTGCTGCTTTGAAGTTTCTTTTTATGAATTTTGACTTGGGGACAGGGAAATTGGATAATATCTGTAAAAAAAAAACCTTTTTATTTTTCTAGAAGAAAAAACAAAGCTTCATTTGTATTAACTATATTTTGTATTAATTATATACAGTATAATTTATTCAAAGCTTAACTATTTCTTCTTATTAATATTTAATGAAAAATAATGAATCCTGGGTTTTTTCTGTAGTATAACCTCTGAACTGTTAGAATTCTTTAAGTATTTGAGCTTCTAGCCTTGGAAAAACAGCTGTGTAACTTTATCCAAAGCATGAAATTACCTTTGTCATAGCTATTAGCTTGAATCCCACTAATAGCTAATTAGCTGTTGTCCCACTCCATCAGATGCCTCATCTGGATCTATTGTATAGATTAACATGTTCATTTCCTAACACTCCTCCAGTATGCTAAATAAATCACACAAAGATAAATGCCCAAATACCCCAATATAACTTTACAGTAGCCCAATAACTAGGATATCTACAGAGTTAATGAATTTTGATTTATGTGTGTCATCTTCCCTAATGCATTCCCATAGGATTTGTTGTACACAGTTGACATCCTCAGCATTTTTGTTAGTAAAAAAGATGTCTCACTGAATTTGGAATACCTGACACTAAGCATCATGAGATTTCAATGTCCAACAGTCAACTGTCTTCTCCTAGTTTGATATTCTCTCTCTCATCTGCACAAAATTTCAAAAGCTGGTTATCACAGTTTAAGCATTCTGGTTTCTTCTAGCCAGGAATACATGGCATGCCTATGCAGTGAGTACCACATCCAGATGTCTTGGAATTCTTATCCCAGATGAACATGATTACAGCTAGGCAGACCATCACTCAGCTTTTAGTACTTACTAAAAAAAGCTCACAATCAGTTCTCCAAAATTAAAACCAGAAAATCTTTATGCTTTTGTCACAATGGTCCATATTTCTGGAATCTGCAATCAAAAGCAAATTAACTAGCTGTAGAAGATATTTTGCCATCTGTATAAATGTAGATTCTTTACATATGAGTGTGTTGAGTAAATTAGAATGCTACATTGCATTTATATGGTGTTTTTTTCTACAATGAGATGGTCTATTCATCAGAGAATCCTGAGCTCATCTGGAAGCCTCATCATTCCAGAATCAAACTTCTTCATGTTAATTTATTCAAAACATACTCAGCTCCATCACAGGTCTAGTGTCATGCTCTTGATGGGACAGATGCTTAGCATTTACTGTGTTAGCATTTATTAGTGTTTTTCAGAATATACCCTTCACAGTTGATCAGCTATAATAATAATAATAACAACCATTTTTGACCACCGCAGAACTAATTTAACTCTTAAGTTCTGCTATGTATTTAAAACTAATATAAGGTAGTTGTTGACAATTAATCAGAACTCTTTACCACAGGACTGTCATTTTTTTTTTTTTGTGCACATAACTTTGAATCCTCAAAATACGTTCGCTATCTCGGAAGTTAATCCAAGCTTGTTTTGAAATCTTAGCTGCAAATTTTGTATGCAAGATTTAATTTTCTGTATGCAAAACATTATTTGGAAAAAAAAAAAGTGGATTTAAGATAATTTGTTAAATCATAATAGCCCAAAGTATAAATGTCATATTTAACTAATGTTTTTTCAGCTACATCTATCACACTTTTGAATTAATGTAATAATCCTAAGGCACATTACCACAATTCTGCCATTGGAATTTATATAAGAAAGAGAATTGTCCAAATATTCCCTAAAACTTCTTGGCAATTTATTTTCAATACATACTGCTTAAAAAAGAGAAAAAGAAAAAATTGGTTGTCCATAAAATAAATTATATTGGGTTTGTTGCAATTTCTAACAAGGTCCTCGTCATGAAAGGACCATATCTGTCCACAGCATTTCTAACTGAATTTAGGAAAAAGAATGTGCAAAGTGTTAGGCTTGTTGTTTAGCCAGTTAAGGCAGTCATTTAGGTAATGGTGGCTTCCTTTCAAAATGAAATTCAGCAGGATCATTTGCAAGCTAAATAGTCACAAATTTTCTTCAAAATAATAAGTCTAAAGAATATAATTAATATCAGATCCCTGTAATAGTTAAAAATAAGTCACTGAAATTGATCAAACCTCCTCAGGTCTTGGAATTCAAAGTTGATTTGGTAAAGAGTATTTAGCATGAATTTTCTAGAGAAGGGTATTAGTACTTTCTTGAATTGTGAATATCCTTCTTTGAAATGGTATTCAAAGGAGAAGCACCAATTCTATGTTACAAAGACAATGAACAAGTTAGTTATTCCCATTAATTCTTATTAAATTTATTATCATATTTTGCAGTAAATAACAGCAATTAATATCTGATATTTATTAGCTATGGAATTTCTTAGAACATTATAAACCTTGGAGTTTCTTACATCTAGAAGTATTCTTGGAGCATTCCTTACATCTAGATCTTTTCAGAAGGAGAAATTATATTTCAATTTATGAAAGAAGAAGAAGCAGGAAGAGTTTAAGTAATGAGTCACATATTAGTTCATACTTCTTTAACAGAAGACACTGCTATGGTCCTCAGGATCAAATCTTTTAACTATAACTTTGTCCTGGTTTAGGACAAATTAAGGTTAACACCTCCAGGAGGAGGCCCCAAAAACAAACCCCGCGACTCCTCCCCCCACCACCGGGGTCCAGAAGAATTTCCTCAGAGGAAAAGTGGAAAAAAACCTGTTTATTTAGCAAACACAAAAAACCACTCCCCAACACAAAGGGAAAAAAAACGAGCCACAGATGACAAAAGAAACTCTTTCACCGGTCTGAGAGGATGAACTCAGAAAGCCTCTGGTGCCAGGGAGAGCTGAATGCTTGTCACGAAATGCAGACTCCAGGGGCTCCTCGTTGTTTCCTCAGTCCTGGTCTGGAACAGGTTCGGATGGTATTCCCAGCTAAACTATCTAATAAGGAAAATTTAAAAAAAACCAAAAAAAAAAAAAAACCAAAAACCCAAAGCAAAGCAGCAGCTAGCAGCAAGCACATGTGAAGTGGCGGCAGCAGCAGCTCAGCCACAGACGAGGGAGGGGCGCCGGCTAAATAGACAAAACAAACCTTCACTTTCAGAGTCAATTCTGAAAGCACCAAACATAATTCCAGGCATGAACAGCGCACACGACTGGGGATACAAAGCATCATAACGTCACCCCAGGACAAACCTTAATCACTGGAAGAGACTGTAAGAACATGTATCGTGATTTGTACATGACTTCAAAGGACATTTATTAACTTTCAAAGGTCCACTTGATTCCTACATGCTCTGAGGAAATATTTGGGGTAATGTTCTCTTGTCTGAAAGACAGCTGGAAGGGCCACATAGTTAGCAAAGAAAAGACAAGGCTTTTAGTCATATTTTTTCTCCCTTAGTCTCGAGAAATCATGATAGCATAGGATTGTAGGGTTACATTGACTGATCCTTTCAAATTAGGAATCGGTTGTCCTGCAGCAACTTCATGTTATAATAAGGTTTTATTTACATGCAGTTTTAAAAATCATTGGATTTTGAAGAGGTAGTAAATTTTCATGTGTTGCCAGAGTTTAAGAAATTACATCTTGCTATGGCAAAAAAACCACTTAGGATGTATTTTAATGATATGTGGAAGATGGAGCAAGGTATTTATTTGCTCTCTGCAGGCTTCATCGATTCTTATTAATTTGGAGTTTAAAAAAATGACAGTACAAATTTGGCAAAGATTGGACATTCAGATTCCTATAGGAAGTCAAGGAGGTGAAGAATGTTTTTCTTCCAAAAGAAAAGCTATTTTATAAGTGGGATGAAGTAGAATAGTATTGTCTTGAAAAAAAAGATAATTAAAAAGGAGACAAAAACCCCAAAAGAAAACAAAGAAACAAACAAAAATTCAAACCAAATAAATCCTCTTAATTCCCCAAAATAATGCATCTTCCAGAGAAAAAATGCAGTATTGGATTCAGGGCAGAATCCCAGCAGTGTTTTTATATGAAGTTTGAAGTGTCCAAAAGTCTAATTATCTTGTGAGATTTATTCACATTATATTTATAAAGAAATATGATAATAAGTGAAACAAGCACAGTATTTCTCAAGCTATCTAAATTGTCAACAGACTGGTAAATTTTAAATTTTTAGTACTTAAAAACTAAGGTTTTTTGCTTTTGACAGTAAAATATGGGAACAGCTATTAGACCAGTAGGGAAGTTAGGGGAAAATTCATTACCACTATCTTTAAAGTGTTTATTAGAAGGAAAATATGGCCGTAAAAAATCAAGCCAAACAACAGCAGCAATGAAAACTGAGAAAGAAAAATGCATTAATAAACAAACTGCATTTAAGATGCTTTCATGTTTTCAAAAGACATGGCAGGTGAAGAATTAAATGGATCTACTACTGAATTTGTCATTTCTGAAGAAAAAAAACAGTGGAAAATCTCTAAATGCTTAAGCATTATTCCTGTGTTAAAAATCTTTCAAAGATACTTAGCTCAGAAGGAAGGTTTGTGTAAAAGAACCATGACATAGTGAGTGAAATCAGAAATTACTTTTAATCAAAGTATGTGTGGTCAAGTGTCTTAGGCATTTTAAAATTATTGTATTAAATATAATTCTGGATGATCAGCAGTGATATATAAAGAGGAAGTTCTTATCAATAAGCTCCTTTGGATAGACAACATTGAAAATGAGATTACTTGCATTGAAGACACAGTGAAAACAAAAAAGAGAATAACTAAATTATTCCAATTACATGCAGCTGTTTTGAGACACAGCAATGAATTATTAAACAGGGTACCAGTGTCTGCAATTTGGTGTCTGTAAATGATGATTTTATTGATGTGTATATCTGGGCAACTCCTCAAACACTCCTATCTGTCTCCAATCTTTCTTTAAATGTAAGTCTATGTTTTGATTCTTGTATTACCTACCACCCTGCCCTTGGCTTAACTTTCTTTATTTTATTACTTACATAGTTAGTATTCTTGTGGCACTGCAAAAGACCTTTGAAAACTATTGGAGAAAGAAATATGCATCATGGGGCTTAAGCCTGATGAATTTTGCTTCTCTTGTCTCAGCCCTTGCCGAGACTTACATGACCGACTAAACAATTTGCTCTGATAGTTTCATATATTTTACCATCAAATCACCTTAATTACTATTAAAAAATTTTCTTTTATTCACTGTGATTATTTGTTCTAAAGCTAAAAGAAATAAAACAGATCTATGGCTGTATTCTCACATGTGTATTTGCAGGTTTTATTTTTATCTGAGTCAGACTCAGATTTGGACTGTGCTTCATATTTCTACATCAGCATCCCAAATGGAGAAATCTCCCTAGACTGAGTTTTGGGCACAAGCCAAAGTGAAAGTATGGCCCAGTGCAGGCACCTTGGGGTGGGGAAGAGGGCTCCCCTGGGGCAGGTAGGACAGGGAAGGAAAGGGAGGATAGGCCAGGCTGTGTGGTGTTTTCCACAATTTTATTCATATCGCATTCATGCCTGAAGATGTTTTCATGATTTACATCTCACAAACCTGCTAGGAAAAAAATACATGTTCAGCAGTTGATCAACACATTTTAAAAAGTTTATATTAAAATTCTTAGAAGTAGAGTGGAATCACTTGCAAATGATTGATAATGGTACAAATACGGTGATGATACAATAATAAATTGGTCATAATAATGGTGAGTGTGTAACAGATGGACCTGGACTCTTAACCAAAGAAGCAGCTGTATTATACAAATTACAAAGGAGAGAAAGTCCCAAACCACAGCTGAGCAAGGAACCCCTCTAGGAAACCCACAAAGAAACAGAGTGACCCAGTGATCTTCCATACTTATGAGGTTGGAACACTGATCAAGCAATTAATAAAGGAATAGCAAGTGGCTTTTCCAAGCATCATTATTGCTCAAAGAAAATTGTGGGTGCAAGTAACCTCAGAAACATGGTTACATTCCTGTTGTATGCAAATTGGCTGAGCCAACCATTTTATTCTGTATATATGACAGTCTAAGTGAGCCTTCTTTGAGCTCACTCTGCCAGGCAGTGTGGCTGCATGGTGGGGATCTCCCCAAGACCTTTTGTGCCTCTGATCTCTGTTTCAATTCCAGTCAGATTCTAACTCAATTTCCATTCGTGTGTTCTTCCTAGTTGTAAACAACCAAGTGAACCTTGTCATTGAACTGTGCTAATTCATGGTTTACCACATCATATTAAAACTAATTTTGCTTCTGCTTTTGATGGTGTTTCTTTAAGAAATATAAATCATCACTTTGTGGCAAACTGGCATAGTTAATATCCTAAATCAGGGTTCACAAAAGGAAGGAATCTAACCTTTCCTTTTACATAATCCAAAATTTAGTTTACAACTGGAACCAGAACACCATACATTTATTTTCAAATTTCTAATGCATTCCAAAATTTAAAACTTATTTTCTTCTGAGTGGCCCCAGGGAAAAACTAAGAAAGCATTATTCCTAAAGCTAAAATATTTAATCTCAGACTGTAAAATCCCTGTAAACTCTGCTTTCAATTTAGCAGTAATATCTGCAAGATGAGTTCTCATAATCTCTATTGCATCAAGATATATGACACTTGTATTTTGGGTTTATATTTGAAGACACAGAGTCACTTAGCCAACATAGGAAGCTTCTTCTGTTTTATTACAGCTTGATAAGTCAGTTATTTTTTGGATGCATATTGTAATGTAAGCACATTTCATCTAGGAATTTACTGTGAATTTTAGCCCCAGAGGATTTTCAAAATCTTCCAACTCTTTCCCATCCGAAGGTCTTGCACAATATGCCTCTTGAAAATATTCTTTCAGATGTGACTCTGAGCAGAAAAAGAGGCTGTTCACCTTGACTTTGTGAAGTAGACAAATCTGCCTTCCAAGATGTGGACAAAGAAGTTTAAAAGCTTCAACAATCTTAATATATATAATAGCTAAATTGTGTTTCACGTTTGAAGACATGTTCCTTAATACTACAGGAGATACTGGATAAACTAGTGGTGGTAATTCTATGTGATTCAATGTGGTACTGCAAAAATCATACCTTTTGTGTGATTCAGGTACTGAAAATGAAACCTGCTTGGATTGTGCCAGCAGTTGTCGCTATGCACACTAGGAGTCACATGGAATAACGCCAGACTTCTTCAGCTGTGGGGCCAAAGAAGCAATTTATTGAAAGAGCAAACCACTTTTATAGGGTGATTCACAAGTCTTGAACAGAACGGCAATCCATTGGACAACAGAAGAAAACAAATCCTGTCACATAACCTGAGAACTGTTTCTCAGTCAACACCAGGTGTTAATCTTTATCAATAATTCCATTCTGTTTTTCCCAAATGTTGTCATCTTGGGAAAGGCTCAGGCTGGAGCTGAGAAACTGCCTCAGAGTGGGAAAGATTTCCCAGCGTGAGAAAGAGAAAAGGAGCTCCGAGCCTGAAAAGACCTAGCAAATTTTGCCTGGGCCTTCAGTGATGTCCACAAAAAGTGATAGAGAGAAATAAAATAGATTATTGTTTTTCAGGAAAAGAGTAATACCATACATGGTTAACAAAGGTGTTGCTTATTTGCCTTTACAATAAAAATCCTTTGTCATTTTATTTGTATTAATTTTTCTTCTCTTCTTTCCTTAGATTAAAGAGACCTAAATGGAATAATTATAAATATTAGAGATGGATGAGTAAAAATCTCCAGCTACTGAAGGCTGTTTAAAAAGAAATGTTTTCTTACATATAGAAAATAATACTTAAAAACCTGGCTTTTTAAAATGATGATTAAAAAAAAAATCAAACGCTTGTTGTTAAAATACTTGTTAATTTTTTCATTAAAGTTATTAAAAAAACAATTTGATGAATTCTTCTAGCTGCTTCCAGTACAACATGTGCACTACTAACAATATCCTCCATAGAAAAGTTCAAATTTGGATCTGAGTGAAAACACCAGTCAAAGGTTGCCTAGAAATAACCTTGGCAAATACTGCATTTCTATGAAAGTCTGTAATGAGATGTATATACCTGGATTTAAGCATCAGTTAAAAAAAGCTTAAGCCATTTTTTATTAATTAATTAATTAACCTTTATTAATAGAAAAAGGAAAACAATTCCTGTATTTCTGGAAAAGTTACATACACTTCATCTATATTTATTTTTGTCATGGCCAATGCATCATAGGATCACAGAATCAAAAAATGAGTAATTTTAGAAGAGACAAGAATGGGACATCTAAACATATAGCACAGGATTTGGTCTGGACATCTTTTAAATATCTCCAGTGAGGAGATTTCACACACTTTGGACAATCTGTTCCAGTTCTCATTCACCAGCATACAAAGACATTGTTCCTCATGGTCAGGTGGAAGTTCTGTATCAGTTTCTGCCCATTGTGTCTTGTCTTTGGGGCAGCACCAAACCGACAACACCAAACCAGTCCATAGGCTTGACTCTCCCCTTCAGAGAATCACAATCATTGATGGGGTTTTCTCTGCATTGTTTTCTCTCCAGGCTAGAAAAATCCAACTACCTCAGCCTTTCCTCATGAGATGCTCCCATTCCCTCATCTCCATAGCTGGGCCTTCTCTAGCCCTTTCTTGTGTTTTATGCCCAGAACTATGCACAGCACTTCCCATGTACCTCACCAAGGGCTTAGTAGATGTGCAGGATCACCTTCCTCACCTGGTGGCAATGTTCTTCCTAAAGCACCCCAGAGTCCCTTGGCCCCAAGGGCCCTGCTGGCTTATGGTCAGTTTCTTGTTCCACCGGCATCGCAAAGCCCTTCTCTGTCCAGCTGCTTTCCAGAAGGTCTATCCCCAGCCTGTCCTGGTGCCTGGGGTTATTTATCCTGAGGTGCAGGACCCTGTACTTGCTTCCCTGAACTTAACATTAAGTCCCTCTCTGCCCATATCTCCAGTTGGGTGAAGTCTTTCTGAAGGTCTCTGGGGTATGGGCCACTCCTCCCAATTTTGTGTCACCATCAAACTCACCAAGGAGGCACTCCTTATGGCTTTTTCAAAACCTGTTGTGTTGCAGGATGGGCATACAATTTCAATCCTTAACATACTATTTTTCATAGTCCTGCCTCTTATATTAAATAACTGTCAAAATACAGGATTTGTAATGTTTTTGTTTTCTAAACTTTTTAGAAATCAGCTAATCATTGACTGTATGTCCCTTAGCAGGTGCTTTTTTGATTCTCTTTTTAAAATATATTGTCTACATTTTTATTATGTTGTTTTATTTTTAATAAACTATTATGCTCCTTTGCCACCTGGTGGTGGTTAGGGGTTTTTTTTGTTTTTTTTTTTACCACTGCTTTGTGGTATTTTGCACTTCCCAGACTAATATATTCCCCAAAGAAAATGTGCTCTACAGTTCTCTGTGGTATTCTCTCAATATGTGAGAAGATTTCCATTACAGGTTTTAGCAGTTTGAATACTTGACATCATGGTGGGTTTTTCTCCCCTTCTCAAAACCCTACCCACTCAACAAAAACCTTTTTTTCTTTCTTAAAAACCAGTGTGCTTCATTATCTGGTGAAATTTTTCTTGCTTATGTAAAATTATCTAAGTCAAGATTTGGATTCTATTTTTATTATGCTATAAGTAGTCACTACTTCAGGACCAGAAATCCCTGGTTTTTTAATTGGAAATATAAATTTAAGCATCAGTTCCTTCTTTCTGTTTTTAAAAATCTTTCTAATATACAATAGTCACCTACTTTTTTATTAATAACAAGTTATGTTTTCAAGTTCTGCTTGAAGCTCTCTCTGATGCTTAACTGCATGTAATAGATACTGGTTGACAACATGTGCTGTGTTTTTTGTTTTATTTTTTTGTGAGCAATTTAATTTCTCTGGCTGTTCTGTTGGAAATAGAAGCAGATACCATGTTAGCAAGCTGCTGTGTAAAATGTTATTAAGAATAATTTTTTCTCTCTGTCATCTAAACTGGGTTAGTAATTTTATGTGTTGAGATCTGGCTGAGAGATTTTTTTATGCCTGAAATTAGAAAAAAAACCTTTCCAAGCAATGTTAGAATTGATAACATAAGAATCAGTCTTTTAATGAAAGGTTTCAGGCACACAGATATCTGTGCACATGCACAGCATCAAATTTTTGCAGTTTTTAAAATTTTAAATAATTAGCATATACTATACATCCAAGTACATCCAATAGGAGAATGTTTTTCATGGTAACCCGTGGATCTGCCCCACTAGAGTTGTTCTGAGTGGTTCTTAGTCCTGTATCTTGTTATGTCTGGTGCAAAACAGGATGTACATGTTGTAAATCTCTTTCCTTGAAAATTAGACCAAACAGAATTTCAAGAGAGTAACATAATGTGTTCGAAATTGTAAGAAAGTGCTAGAAACTATAAAGTTCTGTATTAAAAATTTACAAAGCTACAGATACATGAAAAGACAAAAAATCTTCAGGCATCAGTTTTATTTCACCAAAGTTACATCATACAGGTTCACAAGTTAAAATTTGTTGTTTAAAATTGTTAAGTGAAAACAGGAATCATGTATTATCTAATTTCACATTTACTCAAACTAGTATATATTTTTTTATTTAAAAGTAAGCTGAGACATTGTCAAGTCTTTTAAGCATTGAAGTTAAGTGAAAGTCTTTGATAATGTGGTAATGATGCTGCCCACCTTGCATGAATTTCACCAAGTCCTTTAAACCTGATATATATCTAATAGAAAAGTAAGTATCTAACTCTTTTCCTAATCAGTTTCCAATGAAGTGGATACACATCAAGTCAATGTTTTATGAAAATACCATTTTATGCCATTTAGAAATTTAGTTGACAAATTTGGGGGATAGTGCAATTACAGCTTTGTCAGGTTTTGAAGGTGTTTTGGGGTGGTTTAGTTCTTTTTTACCTGTTGACTTTTGAAAAGTTATATATCAGAGAATTCCATGTCCTTTATGTATTCCTTCAGAAAAAAAGTAGGAAAAAAATTCTCAAAATGCTGAATGATGAGCTTAATCCTTAAGTACCCGAGTACAGAAGAATTTTGTTTTGATGGAGTAATTTTTCACATAATTCAAATTTCTGGCTGCTTTTCTTTATTTTTTTTTAATTAGAAAGAAATAAAGTTGTATGAATTAATTTCTCCTTTCAAATTTGGAACTTCTGGTTTGTTTTTGTTTTCTTTTCTTTCCAGAAGGGTTTTGTTGCTGGTGTTCTGGGAGTTTTAAAAAAAAATTACTCTTGTTCCAGAAATGAAACAAACAAAAATAAAAGTAATCATAATAACCTAAATAGAAAGTAAGCTTGACTGATTGTTTTTGGCCTAAGATATACAATATGTGCCAAATGTAGTTAACCAAGGTTCTCAATGACATATTTTCATTCATAATAATATGGGAAGTGCGTAATTCTTTAAATGTGATTTCACTAGGTTTTTAAGTTAATAGTAGTTCAGCCTTAGTATTTTGACTCAAGACATTGTTATCTTCTCTAGGTCTACATATTTTGCTGTATTTGCTAAGTAATCATAGTAGTTTTAAGAGCATTTGCTCATCACTTTTCTCTACATTTTTATTTAAAATTGCTCTGCATGCAAAACCACAAGCTTTTCCTAACATCAAATTAATTATCACAATTGTTTTTAATTTCACATAATCTTTTGACAGAAATATTCTTGGCATCACTTTAGCCCACATTACATTCCACTTGAAAACAATAATCATTGACTTCAAAACAATTTAATTAGATCACTGTCAATATTCTTAATACCAGAGAACCACATTTTGTGGTCATTGTGTCACATGACAACCTGCAAACTCCCCTGCTAAAATCAGAGGATTATAATAAGCATATGAATCTTTGGCTACGTATATTAAATAATACACTTCTAAATATTTCAAACCTTTCTCATACCAATGACAAAAATCTCCTAAATGCCCTGATCTATTTCTTACATGGATGTTCTCTCATGATATATCCTATAGCATTCATATCCTGTGGATATAATTCACAGCTGCTTAAAACAGCTCATTAAAATCAGATGGTCTTTTATTTCTTCTTCATATCTTCTGTAAGAACTGAGAATGTAATTAATCTGGGCATGGTATTTTGTCAGCTTTTCATAGTTCTCATTTTCTGATTATCTGCTCTTGTGTAATTATCAGGCCTCCATTCTATGTTGACATGACCATCTTTTAATATATCATTTAAATATCAATAATCTTTGTAGATGAACCATATGATACTGTGAATGCAGAAAAGAAGGCAGAATCATCAGTGGTTTCTACTTTCCATTGCAAAAATGTAGTTTAGAAAGAATAAGCTCAGTAGGAATAGACTAGTCATAGTCAATAGCAAAAGGATTTCATTGTGATCCCTTTTCTAATATCTAACTGGTTTCTTTGGTGGTTTTGGGTATTTTTTTTTTCAGTTTAAGGAAATTGAGAAGTTTTTAAAAACTTTCCAGTATTTGTTCCCAAGTTTATGCTAATCACTCACATAAAAATATCGATTTAGTCTTAATGATGAGGTAAAATGAGAGTGAGAAAGATAGAGATACACTTGAAATTTGGTGTTGTAATTAAGTGACACTAGCAATAGATATTTCTCTTAATTAGATATTGTTTGCTTCATACCAACTGCCCTCAGATGTCACTAAAGCCATGGCAATGTGCCAGTGTGGCATTTACACCCTGTTCTATGAGTGCAAATAAAAAAGTTAAAAACACTTACTGACAGCAGAGATCTTTCCTTTACTCATTGTGTGAGCCAATTTATACCTAACTAGATGACTTTTTTCTGCGGTTTGTCCAAATGTGACTTTTTTTTTATTTAATTGTGCATTAGAAAAAGCCTCTCATATCTCACATCATTATTTAACTCGACATTGACAATACAATAAATTTCTGGGTTCTTATAGCTGCTCCTCAAGTATTTATGAGTTCAGCAGTTGCCAAATATGGAACAGAATTGTTAGCACTCTTTGCCTTAATTTGTTTTTCCAATGTCATGCTGCTCCTAATTTTGAATAACTGCTTTTATGTACTGTGAAGAATAGCAACCATTTCATATTGTGTTTTTGTTCAAATCCTACTTGTTGTTATGGAAACAACATTCCTATTAAGCTTCCTGTTCATATCTGCTCTCAAAAACATTATAGGAAATGTTCAGCACCAAAGGTAGAAGGAAAATATAAATTCAAGTCATACTTTGTTTAACTATTGCTATTTTTCACTTATATAATTTTTTTTTAGTAGAAAATACCCATAGCAATAACCAGACAATTCTTCAGTTTTATGAAATTGTTTTGTAATATTTGTCCACTAATGGATTTTTTATTTCATTAAATTGAAGTTTTGAAAAATGCTGTCACTATTTTCAAGATTTCTTGATGTCCTGATTGTTGCAAACTATATCAACAGGATGCCTGGCCAGTAAAGGTGCTAGTGATTTAATAAAAATGCCTTAACCATGCTGACGAAGACTTCTTGTTAGATACTGATAACACTACTATTTCTTTGTGTCATATACAAAAACTAGGGCATTTGCAAATAATATTCAAGACTTTGAATTTTAGATGTTTTATTGTTGTTGTGATTTTTGGTTTAGATTTGTGTAGTTTTTTTTAAATTTTAAATAAAATTTAAATAATAGAGTACTCTCCTCTCTGTTTCTTAATTAGGAAAAAAAATTGGCAGCTGTTTTCTGGGTACCATTGAGAGAACTTATAAATGTCTAGGTCGCCTTCTGGAAGAGTTTTCACAGAGAGCATGCAAGTGAAACATGGGGGAGGGAATATTTACATTGCACAAGCAACAGCAGTGAAAGGCAGTTTGAAAGGCTTTCTGTGTATGTGTTTGGGGTAAGAATCAGTTTGCAATGAGAGCCTAAATGGAAGCAGCAAGGAAGAAATACACTAAATAAAATTAAATAAGAAAGAAAACAATAGTAGGAGCAAGATGTAGAACAGGGAGCAAACCAAAGTGGAAACTGCTTAGAAATAGTCATTTTGGCCCACAACTTGTTATGTATGAACCCAGAACAGTGTTCCAGAGAGGATCTGAGGGCAGAGGTCTTAAAAGCAAAAGTTTTGAAAAATTGCAAAGATGGACAAGAAACATTTTAAAACCTCTGAAGTTTATGCATCCCTACAGTCTGTTATTTCTGCTTGGGGGAGAGGTTGAACAAACTGCAATGAATATGTGATTTTAAAAAGTTGTGATTAAGTGTTAGAGGTTTTCTGAATACTCACTGTCCATACTTCTGTTCTCTGCTCCTGTCAGAAGATTGCTGTTACTCACTGTGTTCTGAACTTCTTTGTGACTCTTATGCATACAGTTTTCTGAGTTCCAAATTTATCAGCTGTGGGCCAAGGACTGACTTCCATTTCATCCACCCATTTGCTATGTAGCAAATAGATTAATTTACTGTATATTCATATACTGTAGATTAATTTATTGATTCAGTAATCCTAATTTAGATTACTTTTTTTTTTTTTTTTTTTTTTTATCAGCCTTGCAAAGGAACATCAAGAGGCTGGACACAATCCTATATGGAGGAGGTAGATCAAATTAATATTCTTTTTAGTATCATGAGGGAATTTTAGCCAGAGGCCCTCAGGAACCTTGAATAGCTTTATTTTCTACATCAAGACAGCATTTGTTTTGTGCCCGCTGGCAAATGAACAGAGATGAATTTCAATATTAAAATATGTTTTTCTCACTCACTAATAAAAATTATAATAGCCTGAAAGTACAATTAATTAATTAATTAACTAATTACTTGTGTGGTATACTTTTGGGTCAAAAACTATAGAAATTTTGTTGGTTTTCTATATATGCACATTTTTCCACTTTGAAAATATGCCCACACAAACCAGTGTCAAATAACAACCACAACAAATTCTCTTTAGGTTCAAACTAAAGGACACTGAATCAAACAGAACCACTCTCTTTGTAAAGAACTAGTTGCATTAGGCCCTGAACAGAAGTATATTTCATTATTAATTTTGTGTTCCTTGCTTTTCCATTTATTGCAAGAAGTTTGCTAGAAATTTTTAAAAATTAGATTCTGCCATTTAAACATTTTAAATCTTCATTAAAATAAAATAATAATTACACAGACAACATATTAGAAAGGGAAATTTAGCAGAAATTACTTCAATATTAGTGATCTTATATACTTTCATATCCAAATTTTTTTGACAGGAAACAAATATCTGTTGAAATACAAGGAAAACTTGTAGTGTAACTTGGCATAGTGCCACTGAATTCCCACATTAATGACTGTAGAATTAGAGAGAATATAGAATATGCACTGGAAGGTGTAAGAGTTGGTCTGAAGTTTCTCTGATCTGCCTCACGACTGTCAAAGATCAGAGACAGAGACCCCAGGACCCTGCTGCTCACTCTGGACCTGAGTTCTGGCCTGGCTGAGGTGGATGCTTGCCAAGGGACTGTTATGCAGGTGGGTGAAAAAAATTTTCCTGATATCCAACCTTAACCTCCCATCACAGCTTCACACCATTTAACTTGAGCACTGTCATTGGGCATCACAGAGAAGAGATCAATGTCTTCCCCTTCTTTCCCCTCAGGAGGAAATTGCAGACTATGATAAGGTCTCCCCACAGTCTCCTCTTCTCCAAGCTGAACAGACCAAGTGACCTCAGGCACTCCTCATACATCTTCCCCTCTAGAACATTCACCATCCTCATGGTCCTCCTTTGAACACTCTCTAAAGCGTTTCATGTCTTTCTTATATTGCAGTGCCCAAAACTACCTCCAGCACCTGAGGTAAGACCACCTCGTTGCAGAGCAGAGCAGAACAATCCCCTCCCTTACCTGCCTGCTGATGCTGTGCCTGATGCTCCCCAGGACACAGCTGCCCCTCCAGGCTGCCATGCCACTGCTGACTCCAGGTCCCTTTCCATGGAACTGCTTTCTGGCATCTCATTCCCCAGTCCATGCAGACATCCAGGGTTTCCTGTTTCCAGGGACAGAAAGAGGAACTTTCCCTTGTTAAGCTCCATAAAGTTGGTGATCACCCACCTCTCTAATTCATTGAGATCTCTCTGCAGGGCCTCTCTATCCTCAAGTGAGTCAACAGCTCCTCCCAATTTAGTCTCATTTTCACTAGTGTTCCTTCGAGTCCTGGGTACAGTTCATTAGCAAAGATGTTGAAGAAAGCTGTGCTGGGGATGGAGCCCTGTGGAACCCCACATGGGAATGGTAACCAGTGCCTCGTCACGCCATTCACTGTAACGCTTTGTGCTCAACCCTTGAGCCGGTTACTCACTCATTGCATGATGTGTTTATCCTGCTGAGTTCTGGGTGTTTTGTTCAAAAGGACCCTGGGAAAGACAGTATCAAAGCTTTGCTGAGGTCCAGAAAGCTTACATCAGCTGTCTTCCCTTATTAAGTAGTGGAGTTACCTTGGCTGTAGAGGAGAATCAGGTTCAACCAGAAGGACTTTCTGCTCATGAAGCTGTGTTGGCGATGACCAGTGATGTCCAGGTGTTTCTCAATACCTCCAGAATAATCTTTTCCATTATTTTACCTGGCACTGAAATGAGACTGATGGGCCTGCTGTTTCCAGGGTCCTCTTTCTTGCCCTTCTTGAAAAATCAGATGGCATCAAGCCAGCTGGGATCTCTCTGGATTCCCAAGACTGCTCAAAAATAATCAGAAGCCTTTGCAGTGACATCAGCCAGCCTTTGAGGATTCTTGAATGAATTGCATGAGGTCTCATAGAATTGTAGGTTTCTCCAGTTGAAGCAGTAGAATCCATATGAGTTCAAACTCCACTGGGAGGTGACCATTCTCACAGCCATGGTCCTTCAGTAAATGGCACTGGGACCCTCTTGGTCCATCATCTGTCCTGAAGTCAGAACAAAAGAAAGCACTAAACACTTCTGCCTTGTCCATGTCCCTCTTTGTGAGGTGGGCATCCTCATCTTGATATTATTTCTGCACTGGCTTTTGTTATCAATTTATTTGAAAAAACTCTTTATTTCCCCCGCATTTCTGGTGAACTTCAACTCCAATTGAGCTTTGCACACGGGAATCTTCTTCTCAAAGTGACCAGCAGCATCTGTATTCTACTCATGCCACCTAACCTTGCTTCCACTGGGCATACACCTTCCTTTCTACCTCATTTCCAAGAGAAGACTTTTGTTTAGTGTACTCAGTCTTCTGCCTTGCCTGCTTGACTTCTGGCATTTGGGAATGTCAGCTCGTACACGCTTAGGAGATTATGTTTGGAAAGTGTCCAGAACCTGCAAAAATATTTTCCCCAGAGACATTCATTCCCTGAGGAACCTGAAGTCTACTCTCCCCATGTTCAGAATTGAGCTTTTTCTGGCACTTTTCCTCCTGTCAACAAAAATTTTAAACTCAATTGCTTTTTGATTGCTGTGTCCAAGACAGGACAGTCTCCATTTTGCTCATAAGAGCCACCCTATTGACAAACAAAGGAGGACATCTTCCTAAGTTGACTTTCTTAGGAGTTGTTCCAAAAAGTTGTCATCCAGGTTTTTTTAAAAATCTTTTGGCCAGGGTTGGATTAACTGTGTGATGGTTCCAGTTGATTTCAGACAAGTTAAAGTCCCCCATAAAGACAAAGCAGTTCACCTGGAAGCATCCTTTAGTTCCTTAAATATTAATTCATCGACATCATTGTCCTGGCCAGGAGGTCAGTAGTAGACCCTCAGAGTGACATCCACATCATTTGTTTGGCCCTTGATTCTAACTCACAGGATTTAAACTGTGCCATTGCCAACTGAGAGCTCAATACATTCTATCCCTTTAACTTACAGCAATGATTTCAAATCTTGGGTACTGGGCCAAAGCTTTAAGCTCATCTTGCTTGTTCCTCATGCTCCATGCATTAGTGTGGAAATATTCCAGTTCCCAGCATTTCATGAAGAAGATTGAGGGATTCCATTAGTGCTTGTTTCAAGTTTCAGCACAGCACTCAATTGTTCAACATTGGCAATGGCATTTTTCCTTTCCCCCTTCCAAACTAATCTACAGCTCGATCAATGAGCCCTGTTAACTCCTGTGCTAGAAATTGTTTTGCCCTCTGAAAAAGGTGCCTACCATCAGGTGTCAGTATTAGTAGAAGAGATGTTGAACAAAACATCCCATAGCCAAAGAACCTGATTTTTTTTTTTTTTCTGATTACATCAGCCTTGGAGCCGCACATTTATCTGATGGACCTGTCTATTCCTATGAATATTATTCCTTGTTACTGGAAGGATGAAAGAAATTGCTCCTGATTCTTCAACAAATTGTCTTAAGATTCTGAAGTGTCTTTTGATTGCCCTTGGGATTTTCTTTTTAATTTTGTTGCTGCTAATTTGAAGAGTGAATGATGGATTGTCATCAGATGCCCTTACTAGACTGGAGACTTGTCCTGTAATGTTCTTTATATGTGACTGCCAAGGGCTTTTGGACCTGAATGGTTCTTCTTGAGTGTTCTGGAGTCAGGAACCCCCT
This sequence comes from Erithacus rubecula, assembly GCF_903797595.1. Taxonomy (NCBI): domain Eukaryota; kingdom Metazoa; phylum Chordata; class Aves; order Passeriformes; family Muscicapidae; genus Erithacus; species Erithacus rubecula. The sequence continues at coordinate 11,267,202 of NW_027635860.1, forward strand.
GTATCACTCAATCGAGCTCTCATTTCAATTGCCACTGCTGCTGCTGCCTAGCTGACTTTGTATGAAATACGAGCTCTATATATTTTATATATATACATATATATATATATAAATATACAAAATATATGTGTGTATATACATACACAAACACACACACATATATATACATATTATATCTTATATATAGCTTAATTTATTCTTGTGGTTTTCAGGGGTGCTGAGATCGTGAGCAGCTTATTTCGGTACAGTGACTAATTATAGTCTCCTATTTTTTTCAGGTTATGGCAAATCATAGCTTCCTGTCCAGTCCACATTGGATATGAATGATTTATATAAGCATTAAAAAGAACCAAGAAAAAATTGTATCAGGGAGAAAGCGTGTTTCATGTATATTTTTAATGCCTTCAGCTCTGATCTATAACACAATTTATAGATTAGAAGGCTTCTAAAAAATTTAAGAGAATAAAGTGCTGAAAAACAAATCTTATGCATTTCTAGTTTGAGTTTACTGAATAGTTACATGCTTTTCCTAGTTATAATACAAAGTTAATATTATTTTTATTTCTTGTTACTGAAGTGTAACACAGTAAAATTGTAACAGATGTAAATCTTCTGTATAAGTACAGCAGGTGAATTAGGGTTGAACGGAGTGACCTGCATTGAGATCTCTCAAAGAGCACTAATGTAACCATGTTTACATCTTAGATTAAGATGAGTAATTTCACATTTAAAGTTATAAGTTCTTTTTTAAAATGAAGACACAGCAAATAGTACTTTATAGCACACAGTTCAAATGTAAGTATGACTGAATTTTCTCGGAATTTACCTCTCCTGAAATTGACTATTTTAATTTGTGAGATTTAAACAGAAGCTCAGTATGGATTGTGGTAAAATAATTTATTACTGGGCAGTCCAGCATCTCATACTACATTGTTTTGATACTGACAATGTTGCTCTTATAAATTACTTCTAAGCCTTACACAACATTAGATGTTCCAAACTCTTCAACATAGACATTAAGGGAAAATGGGATCAGCTGTTTATTAAAGTTGAATCTTAAAGCCTACACAATCTTTTTTTCTTTTTTAATCACACCTAAAGAAAATAGCTTGTGCCTTTTCTATCTTTATTCTGACAGAACTAGACATGACAATTGCAGACATAAGTACAGATTGGGAGAACTCCCTTTCCCTTTCCTTTTTCCCTTTTCCCTCTCCCTTTTCCTTTTCCCTTTTCCCTTTTCCCTTTTCCCTTTTCCCTTTTCCCTTTTCCATTTTCCCTTTCTTCTTTACCTTCTTCCCTTTCTTCTTCCCTTTTTTCTTTGCCTTTTTTCTTATTCTCTTTTCCTCTTTTCCTCTTCCTTTCTTTTCTTCTTTTCTCATTTTCTCTTTTTCTTCTTTTGTCCTTTTCTTCTTTTGTTATTCTTCTTTTCTCCTTTCTCCTTTTTGCCTTCTCTAGTTCTAGTTCTAGCTCTTTCCTGTAAGGCTTTCATTCAACTGTAATTCATTGCTTTATGCAAATGACTAAATGTTCCAAGTAGGAGATTTGTGTTACACAGGTAATTCTCTTTTTCCTTCCTTTCTTTTTTATGTTTTTGTTAGGTTTTTTCCCAGGTTTGAACCTATGAATCTAAAGAGTCTATGTGCTAACAGAAAATAGATCTGTGTTAATATTTTTTTTGTTTCTCAAGTACTGTAAACTGTTTGGATCCCTCCCATTCCTAAGGACTTTCAAAATTTGGTGAGTAGTTTCTTTGTACTTGGATCCTATTTTATTCTGCAACATTAGTGTTTCTATAGTACCACTTAAAAGTTCATTTTGGATGCTAGTACTGTGCTATAACTTATGACATACTAGAGATGTAAGCAATATGAGTGAGAAAAATATATGGTTGATCAAGATGTCATCATATTTACCAGATCTGCTGTTGGAGAAATATTGCAGTGGAGTGTGTGACTGCAGATTGCATTCAGCCACTGTGGTTCAGTCAGTGTCTATGCACCATACATCCTCCAGAAGAGACACGAAGTTATCTGTGCTCTCTTTCTTTGTAGTATCATCTCTAGCATTTTAAATGGTTCTTTACTGAGCTTGAGCCCCTGAAATTTTCAGAAATAGAGTAGAAAATTACACCAAGATTAATTTTCATGATGATTAGCAGACCTAGTCAGGATTCACTTTGTGATTTTATTTGGAGAAGTCAGCTTGTTCAAAATAACCATTGGATGGGAATTTGTCACCAGAGCAATTTTTTTAATTAAAGGAAATGGAAGGCTTTTAAGTATTATCAGAATTAAATTTTTCAGTTAAAAAAAATCCATACCAGACATTTATTTTCATTTTTGCTCAAATAAAGTGTATTTAAAATAAAACATTTAAAATACATAGTTAAATTTCATGAATTGTTATTTTCAGCATGACACTGAGTGCCAATGCCAAAATGAAAAATAAGAGAGAAAAAAGCCTCCATTTTCCATGTTGGGTTCTTCAACAATTGATTCTTTTAGATCTTCACATATTCAGAAAGAACCAGAAGAAAAAAAAATTAAATATGAGTCATCCTACCAGCTGTTTGACAGTTGCCTATGTTTTTCACCTTCAAATGTTGATTCTGTTTTCCAAAGATATATAAAACACTTCCATGTTGGTTGTCATCATAAGCAGTGAGGGAAAATTACATACAAAGAGTGTGTTCTATATTAACCTATACCAGGGTTAATCTTATGAACAGAGTGAATCTTAGTATTTCATAAGCTGTGCATTGTAGTACCAGCAAAAAAAGATATTACTAATTGCATTCCAAGAAACCTCACAATGTCTCTCCACTGTTCTGTTTCAGCTCACACATTTTGTTGCTTTATTTTTTTGGCTTCTTGTCTTGCATCTCAGTCCCAGTTCTTTTCATGAATAGTGTTATGCATTCTGGTGTTGTGACCTTCTGAAGTTTAGTGAATAGCTCAGGGGCTCTGCACAGTGAGCTAAAAGATCAATGCAACTATAGCCAATGTTCTGACTTTGCAAATGGAAGTCCAACTAATGACTAGATTTCTAATAACATGACATTGAGGTTGCTGAGTTTTCAGCAATCTGTATATTACACAAACAGGCTTCTGTCAGCTTAGGAAACAAGAGGTCTCAGCAAGAATATGTTGATGTAACCAAAGCTAGAATTAACAATTCAAGGTCTTCCAGAGACAATATTAACCTCAGCATGGAGAAATAACAAATGAAACTTTCAACACATTGCAGAATTGGGTCTCAGAGGACAGCTAAAGTCAAACACAGAAAAGAAGATTTCTAGCTGACAGAAAAGTGACAAATGTGTTGCCATCAATTGTGACAGATAACAAGAAAAAAGCTGGTCATCTGCTTCCTACAGTAGAAACTCTTGCTTTTTTTCTAGAAAGCTAAGAGATTTGAAGAAAAAAACACAACCTCTACATGAAAGAACATATTAAAAGTGCTCCTTATTACATAGAATATATTACCCTTCCTTAGAACAGTGGAAATACTCCAAAAATGTATCTGAAAGTCATGTGTACATTGTGAAAAGGTCACTGACTATTTCACAAGGGAGGAGGACAGTTATTAATTTAATGACTTCAAACAAAAATGTCATGCAGATCTGTCCTTCATGCTCCTTAGGCCAACTGCACTCTTTACTTCAGGAGGAAGTATCAAAGGCACGCAGAACAGACCAGAATATTCAAAGCAGTCAGAATTTCTGTCAAGGCTTTTGCCACGTTTTTCCCCTCAGAAACTACCAATGTTAAACTAGTTAATGACCACAGGTAAGGAAAGTGTGCTTGCTATTCCTGTCACAACACTATCAACTTCTGCAACAAGCCACTGCTAATGTGTAGAAATTCATAATATGCATCACTACTGTCTCTGTGAGTACTCTGAAGGCTAATGATAGGTAATAAAAATCAAGACAATTATTAATATTTTGGTTTGTGCTTTAGATGTCTGGCATAAAATTTTAGGTAGCGAGAAATTTCTGAATTTATAATAACCCATCTATTCCTCATACTTTCAGAATTTACACCACAAAAACTGTTATGACATTAGCTACTGGTTTGCTCCAGGATAGGCAAGGAATCTTTCTGTCAAGTAGTGGTAGCCTTGCATGTTCAAATGTAAAGTCTCAGGTTATGGGAGGTGATAACTGGCCTAGGAACTTTCTGTGCCCAAATCCTTCCACATACCATGACAACCAAGGAACAACTTCTGGGCAATTGTTAGTATTTTTTCACCCAAAAGGTTGTCTTCTCTTACACTAGGGCAACATCAGATCCCACACAATCCGTGATATGACAAGTGTTAATTATTTATTAAATAATTGTATAATATTCAATATAATTGCACATTAAACAGCTCACATAGGAGTGCAGGGCCACTTGGGAAGAGGAAGATGTATTCCTTTGTCATCTCCACAAGACATCTTCCCCAGAACAGCAAGGCCATCAACATGAGGGTAAAGTACAGAGACATTTTTTAAATTAGAGTGTTCCCAAGCTCAGCAAAATGAAGAGACAAGCAGTGTAACCAACAAGCTGTGTGATTCACAAAAAACCCTTGCTGCCCAATAGCAGCTATAACTACAGCATGATTAATGCACAACTAACATTGTCTTGTGCTGCATGTTCGTGCTCCAAAAAGCACTGTGGTGGGTTGACCCTGGTGGACAGTAGGTGACCACCAAGCCAATGCATCACTTTCCTCAGACAGGAGAGGGAAAAATAAGATGAAAAAGCTTGCAGTGTGACAAATTTATCATCCCTAGTAAGAGTAGCATTTACATAAAAATCCTACAATTCGAAATTTCAGTATCCTGTTATGAAGTGTCTTTGGGCTGGTACTATTTTCAATGGCTGCAATACACTATTAGTGAAACTGATTGATAAAATAAAGGTGGAAAAAAACTTCTGAAAAGTAGTTTTTGTGAGCTGATAGAACTACTTAATGAATACCCTTCAGTCAGCAAATGGAAGTGTGCATATGACTTTTTTGACATTTCTTTATGCAAAGCCTTATTTCTACATCAACCTTTTGCAAAATGACTATTTTCTGGGCAGCTCTGCACAGACTCTGAGATGATATATTGTGTCATCCAAAGAAAGCACTAATTCCATAGGATTAATTTATCCATGCTTGAGGCTGCCTGGTCTTGTCCCCATACATATCTGTATTCAATGTAATAGTTAAATCGATTCTATAACAGGATAACTGTACTCTATTTAGGAAAATTAATGTGTATTCAAAATACAAATAAAAAATAATTTGAATTAAATTCATCACTAAAATATATATGTAAATATAAATGTAAATGTAAATGTAAATGTATATGTATATGCATATGTATGCTATTTTAAATTTATTTGTTCTATATTCTATATGTGTTCTATATTGTAAATAAATCCTGGAATAAATAAAAATATTTTTTTAATTTAGTTGAACTTAGTGTGTTTTGTCCTTTTAAGAAATGCTATTCACACTCTTCATAAAGTGAGCAACTATTTTTTATATTCCTTTTTTGCCTTTTGCTCCTCTGTGAACTATGTTTGTAGGTAATTTAGATGAGTAGTTAGTATTTTTTGAAAAAACACATCTCTTATAGCAGTGTTACACTGAACAAAGTGTTCTTTGCCTCTACACGTAATATTATACTTCATTAATTGACTTACAGTATTTTACTGAGCTGATGCAGTTGACTAATAGTCTTTAAGTCAGAAATAACTACATTACTTTTCTTTCAGGCATATCCTCTGATAATTGTGGTTTTTTAAAAAAATTAGATTCTTGAGACTACTTCTTGTTCCTTTTGTTCAATGTATCATTTAGCTAAGCAAAGACAGAAATGTCTAGTAAGGGCTGAATATCTTAAGTATCCTTTAATAATTGAATGAGGTCCATCTGCACTGTCAATAGAACAATGCAAGATCTGTTGAGAAGGATGTTTGACTACACAAAGGTAGATTAGATTAGACTTGAAATATAAAACTTTATTTAATAGGAATTTGTCAAGGTGGACTAAATGGAATTGAGGTCTGTGTGACAGCTACTAAACATATCTAAAATGCAAATCTATATTCCATCCTCAAGGACAAGTTTCTCCTCTTGTCCTTTTGACTGTGATCAGTAGTGTTTTACAAAGTAGTTACATACCCATGCAAACACATCTTCTTTTTCTCAGAATCAAGCTGAAAGCTTTTTACTTATCTCATGTGTTCCAATACAATTGTTACATTACTCTTAATCTCATTTGAATTACATTGGCCTTTAGTCTTATGTGAGACTGCAATGCACGGATTAGAAGGCTACTGCAAGCCATTAATTGCTGTCCTTAAACATCTTTTGAATTATAGATGAGTGACATTTTGAATTCTGCAGTATGAAATTTAAAACGCTGAGAGAATTTAAGCATTAATGATGTAGTTGGTCTTCACCAGTCATATAATGACTGATTAGAGGAGTTAAGGAGTCTTACATGCTATAGAACTCAGTGATTTAATAACAGCATCTGACGACTGGATGACTGGAGACCTGTGAATGATTACTTCATGTCATTTCAGCTTAAAGAAAAGGTTGCTTTCCCCAAAAACATCATGGTATTCAATCTTGAGACTGAAAAAGCACAGGTAAAAATTATTATATATGGGAAATTTTATCTGGTGTTCCTTTTTCTTCAACGAAGACATTACCTCTACCCTTCTTTACGCCCATATATTTGTAATTATCTTAAGAAATGATTCCTTAACCTTTTTCCTTAAGAAACAATTTCACAGGCAAGTAGTTTCCAGCGTTAGAAAGATTTTCTTGTTATTTAACTTAAATATTTAATCTGTAATTCCATCTCATTTTTCTTTTACGTACCCTAGGCAATATTCTAATTGACTCTTCTATCTTGTTTGTGTTTATATCCTTCAAATGTTCAAGCAGAAAACATTAATTTAGCTTCAAAATGTTCTTAAGACTATTTATCTGCTTTAAGCAGTACTGTGTAGACACAACAGTCTACTTGGAATTTAAAGGATAAATATCTAAGAAAGACCAAAAAAAATTTAGTTCTCCAGGTCATGCTACAAATAAAATGTTAGCTTCTTCAGTGACAGTTATTGTGCAGATCTTAGTGACCGTTCAGTTATTTGGAATATTTTCTAGCAAGATAGAAAATGTTTGTGTAAAACCTGGGATTATACAATACCAATTTTTAAAATGTCTCCCTAATGCGGAGGGTCTCTAAGAATGAATAGCAATTCATGAATAACTAGGAAAACTAATTCATGGAGTTGTAGAAATAATCCCAAACTAAAACAGCAAGAAAAACATATTAGTAATTGTTGGGGGTTGGTTTTTCCTTTCCTCTCTGTCTGTTTTTCCCATTGACATGCTAAGCACTGATGGCTAGGTCCTAACATTGATAGCTTGTGACAAGAGGGGAGGAGATTCCCTGGGGTTTTTTTGGGAGTTTCTCTCACAGGGCAGAGGGATAAAGGAAAAGGGGGAACACCATGAGATTGGAAGCAGGTAAAGGAGGGTGGGGGGCACTTGTGGGCTCTCACTTGCTTTTGGCTCTTGGAGGAGGAAGGCCAGGGGAAAACCTCTCCCCAGCACCCCAATGGCAGGAGCTGCCTCTTCGCACCCCTGCTAGGACTTTCTTCTGCTTCAGTTGCTACCTGCATGCGTCCTGTTGGAGCACTGGAACCGACACTGCTCCAAGGATTTGTGAGCAGAATCTCTCCTCCACCCTCCCCATCTGGGACACAGCCACCGTCACCCCCAGTGCCCTGCAGCCACATGGGATCACCATATCTGCCCCTGCCCACTGGGAGCCAGCTGGCACTCACTGCCAGCTGTGACGGTAACTGCTCCTCAGGCAAAAGGGGCCCACAACCAAAAGAACTGTTACTGGGTTCTTGTTCTGTTTCTTGTTAATTTCATAGTTGTTGCTTTGTTTGCCTTGTTATATACACATATACTAGTAAAGAACTATTCCTATAGAAAGTTATTCCTATCCCCATATCTTTGCCTGAGAGCCCCTTAATTTCAAAATTATACTAATTCAGAGGGAGGGATTTACTTTCTCCATTTCAAGAGAAGGGCCTGGTTTCCCTAGCTCACCTGTCTTTTCAAACCAGGACAGTAATTTTCAAGGTTGGAAGGGTGGAATTAAAAAGTCATCATTCTAGAAGCCGTAGGGATTTTTTAAAAAAATTGTGCAGGATCACGCATAACCACAGAACCATTGGTGGGGGTGACCTCTGGAGACTATCTCACCCAACTCCACTCCTACAGGAAATTCACAGATTACAATACACATCATAGCATACAGATGCGTTTTGAATATCTCCAAAGAAGAAAACTCTGCAACTTCTCTGGTCAGCCTATTCCAGTCCTCTGTCCTATTCCAATCCTTTTACCCTCAGAGTAAAGATTTCTCCCTCATATTCAGATTGAACTTTCTGCATTTAAGGTTGTGCCCATCACTCTCTTTCAGGACACAGGAAACAGTATGGCCCCATCCTCAGACATCTGCCCTTAAGCTGTTCGTATGCCTTAGTAATATCTTCTCCAGTCTGAACACGCCCAGATCCCTTAGCCCTTCTAGTTGCCTCAGCATGTCCATGGCCCTTAGCTGGACCTGCTCCAGTACTTTATTGTCTGTTTTTTCCTGAGGAGTAAACAATCAATATACTGATGGATTATATGCCAGTGTTTGACCTGGTATATTCATTATACATGAGTTTCCCAGGGAACAGGATATATTCCAAGAAGAAGAAAGACTTGATAAAATATACAAGTGTTGGGGAGCTGGGGAGTATACATTTATGGAAGCTAAAATATAAATATTATCTTTCAGAATGATAAAGATGGGTTAGGGCAATGAATTCAGTTTCTACAAATGTTTCTGATACAAAAATTTTCTGCAATTTTTGCATCTCTGCTAATAGACACCATAAAGACATGATTAAAAATAATAAATTAGAAATCATCCTGCGCATATAGCTATCAAGTAGAGGTACACATATTGTAAAATTTGCTGCCTCCAATTAACTCATCTAAAACATAAAAACTCTTACATCTCAAAAAAAATGTTACAATTGATAGATTGGTTTGGTTTATTTGGTTTGTTTTTCTGGTACAGTCTGTGCACATATACTGATGTCACAGTTTTTACACTGGCCAAACAGTGGTCAAACCCCTGACAGCTGCTCATTATAATGACTGGGAGAAAACACATCAAGGGCAAAACAAGCTCAGCTTAGAGGTACAGACTGAACTTATTACTAACAAAATCAGAAGAGGATAATGAGAAGTAAAATAAGCCCTTAAACACACCTTTCCCCCCCCCCAGCTCCTCCCTCCTCACCGACAGCTCAGGGAGACATGGCATGGGGGTTCTGGTCAGTTCATTACCAGGATTTTCTTCCTCTGCTCCAATCCTTCCCCTGTGAGGCTGTGGAGTCCCTCCATGGCAGACAGCTCTCCCTGATCTTCCCCAGCGTGGGTCCACTCTCAGGAGCAGCAGCCATTCCACACCTGCTGCAGTGTGAACTCGCCCCACGGCCACACAGCCCTCCCCAAACTGCTGCGGCATGGCTCTCTCTTCCACAGGGTGCAGTGCTGCAAGGACAGGCTGCTCCAGCCTGGAAGCAGGGTCCCTCTGTCCCCCGGGTCTGCCACTGGATCACAGCCTCCTCCAGGTATCCACCTGCTCTGGCATGGGCACCTCCCCCACGGGCTGGGGTGGATCTCTGCATTCCCTGTATATTCAACGGCTGAGGAGCAGCCCTCCCCTCCTGTCCCCTCCCTGTACTCTGGTACTTTTTGAATTCGGCCTGAGCTAAACTCAGTGAGAAGATGCTAGTACTCATTAAGGATCCTGAAACATAGCAAATGTCAGGGCCTTTTCCACTGATTACCTGGTGGGAAGGGAGGGAGGGAGCAGGGGGCAGCATGCCTGTGTGTCCATACCATCTGGCCCCAAATGGCTCCCAGAAAAGAATATTAACCCATGCCTTGGCTCTGCAAACACTGCTCCAGTAGAGAGCAATACAGATCATTCTGAGACCCACACGGGATCGTTGGAAAACCAGGACTGCTTCCTGGATGCAGAGACAGTGCTGGATTCAATTGGAGCAAAGCCCAGACCATCCCATCACCAGGTCACAAGCCAAACAAGACTCTGGACCAGACTCTGTTGGACATGGCTGCTATCTCAACAAAGAATAACTAAGCAAAGCACCCCCTCCACCTTTCTCCCTTTTCCTCACCCCTAAACCCCACTTTCCCCAGTACTTACCTGCACACCCCAAACCCTGTCTCTCTTCCCTAAAACCCCTACTTACCTCCAGTTTCTCTCCTAGACCCCTTACCCACCCCTTTCTTTGGTTCTTTTTTATAGAAAATAGGGGGAATGAAAAGGGAGGAGGGAGGAAAAGGAAAGGTTTACAGATAAGAATGACCCCCTCCCAAAACCTGATAATCTCCTATCTAAACCCCCATACAGAAGCATCTTAAGTATCACCACCCTTTCATGAGAATGGTTGGCCACACCTACCCCAGCAAGGTCTTCCTGATTTTCCTGGTCTTCTGGATGTTTCTGGGACCAATGGCAGTGGATGTATGGCTAGTAGAACAACCCAAGGAAAACACCTGGATCACTCTAGCCAAGACCCCCCATGGGCATGGCTGTGAAGAGTTTGATGGGCTGTGCTGCTTCAACTTGACCATCCATAGTGAAAGTTTGCATGCCCACATCCAGAAGATCTAGGACCTGGTCATAGAACTGAAGTCTGAGAAGAATTCAGAGTGGCTCGGGGACCTCCTGGGATATTGCAGCATCAAGGGTTGGGCTGCCTCCCTTCTGAAAAACATCTTATGGGTTCTTGTAGTTATTTTTATTGCTTTATGTATGTTTAAATGCTTAGAGAACTTACTTGTGAGGTCTCTGGGGAGGCTTTTTTATTAAATAAAGAAGGGGAAGTTGTGGGGGCTGGAGAACCAGCCAAAGAAAAGCCTACTGATGCCCTTGGAGGACCAACCCCTAAGACATAATCCTTGTGGTTACAGAGAGCAAAAAGATTGCCCCTGGAACGCTTTGCTGCTTAATGTTCATTCCTTGCACCACCCCATTGGTTCTTCTCATTAGCTCTGCCCCCACACCCTCATCCCATTGGTCCCAGTGTTCTGCTCCACCCCTCACTATTTCCATATAAACCCATTTCCCCTGCTGCTTGATTCTTTCATCCCTGGATACCTTCAAGGCTGGGGAAATAAATGCTCTCCTTGGAACTCCACACAAGGACCCTGTATCCATCTTCTATGTTGCCCATATTCACAAAAGAGCTGGTCACCCAGTCAGAGTGCAGATGTGTCTGTGCCCCCAGGATGTCCTTCTAAGGACGCTTCTCAGGGAAGATCACGGCACTCATACCAACGCCTCTCATGACAAGATTGTTTACTGATTGTTGTCAAAAATGAACTCCTTTTTTTCCTTATAAAGTAATGGGTAACAAATGTCTATGCAAACCCTATGTCTGATGTAAAATTTTACAAGAACTATCAACCGTATGCATCTATATAGTCTAGTGGAGCACATTAGCCATCTTCCCCTGCAGCTCATAAACCTGACAACTTGATGTAATACCAAGGATTTTGATTTGCTGATTCATCTTGTTAAATGTTTTCATTCATGTAGCTTGAAACAACTGAAACCTACAGAGGAAAGGCAAACTGCTCCCCTCCTGTCCAAAAAAAGCACTGTCAAACCATAGCTATTTCCCTCATATCAACAGAATAACTTCTGTGAGTTTGAAGATATTTTTTGCTGTGTTTATTATAGGAAACTATTTTATTCAACCATAGCTTTTATTCTCAAATAAATAAAAGAGTTATGAGAAAATAGGCCCCCTCAGAAGGGCTAGCATTAAAAGACAGAAGATTAAGGAAGACTTCAGCCACTCGAAAAATATTTTGCCAAAGCTAAGCAAGAAGACAGATAGTCAGATTCTCCTTATTCAAACTTCTTTATGAGTTTTAAAATGCCTCATATACGGCACCAAAAGTAAAACTTCTCTTCAAAACAAAAAATTGTTTTATCTTAAGATTTAATTCAAATGAGAATAATTCACTAATCTCAAATCAGATAATCAATTTACATTGATTGTATTTTAACTGAGACAGGAAACTTTAAAAACACATATTTTATGTTTTCATGATTATGATCCATGTTATGAAGTAATTTATCACCCTCATTGGGTATGCAGGTAAGACAGCATAAGCATACAAAGAAAGAAGAAGAAAGCATACAAAGACTACATCTGCATCTGAAAACACAGCAGTGCCTGTGAGCAGCCACACGATGGGGTGATACTCATGCAAGCCACAGTATGCTTGGCAACGCAATCCCTTGGGGATGATCCCAGCTACCCATAGTGAAAAAGTTTTATATCAAATAAGGACATATTTTCTCACTGCATATCAAGCTAGAAAACAGCCAAGCAAATTCCAAGAAAGGCTTTGCTCTTCTTCCCCCCGTACAATCTGCTGTGACATGGATGGCAATTGCAGAGAGGAGCATGATGTGTATGTGTTTGTGTATTTGTTAGGTGTATTGTGCCTCCTTAATATATTGCCTAACTTATCCCTGAAATAATTTCTTGGCATATACATAGGATTTATAGAAAAGATGCAACTTAAGCTCAGTAGTTCTGTTATAGTGAAATTATGCAGAAAATAAATGCTGTTTAGCAACTATAGCTATGATTTATTAAGAAATAAATCTTAAAAACTTTCTTCCCTGAATTTTCCTTTTGAGTGATTACAAGCATACAGAAAGATCCTAAAGGTTTTGTCTTATGCTTTCATCTATGATAAATTGAAAGAAAACTTGTACATTTTTTTTTCCTGGATAATATGTTTTCTCTTTTGCCTTTGCTTTTGGTCAATATTTGTTTTCCAGTATGTCCATGCGAATCTAAGTTGTTTGTTAATCAATGTGGGTCCATCAGTCAAAGACTAGATTTGAAATAAGCAGAAAAGACATGAAATCTACATATTTATTGAAGAAAAAGTGTGTATGTGGTGGAGGAAATGGAAAAATAAAGAGAATTCATCTAGCGACTTAAGACATCTTAATTGAATTACACTGAAAGGGATATTTGAAACTTCAAGAACAGCTTTTCTTAATGTCTGGTTTAGAATAACTCAATTGTTGTCTTTATTTTCTTTTTCTGCTGCATTCTAAAAACTGCTAAATGTTCAGAAGTAAATATGTTTAAACCTATTACAATGCTTGCACTGAAAATGCAATTTTCTCTTAATGTTTAAATATTTTGAGGTTATTTCTTCTAATTGAAACAATACATTTTAATGTTCCAAAGCTGCCACTAGTTTATTACAGAAGGTAGTTTTATTCTGTAACAGAGAGAAAACAGATACTTTGTGCTATGTTCCTTCCTGGGATATATAAGATAAAACACCCAATAGTAAGAGAGAATGGGAGCTGAAGTGACACTGTCCTTATGTTTATGGATCACATGATTCTGTTTGGAAGTGTACACCAATAGCTGTTGTGCTTTTACAGTTCCCATTTTCATGATTATTAGATCATTACATTTAGCTTAAACCAATTCAAGTTTGTATTAGCCAGAATTGGTGATTATCTCTCACTTCTGACCTCTGGGTTAATTAGAAGTTCCTCTGTGTAATTACTATATCTTAAGATGGTACTGTGGTGTGTAATTGTTATCTCTTTAAAATGACATTTAAGGTTTGTTTGGCATGAGCAAGTAGAATAATATTATTTCTGTAGTGAACAACAACTATCTGTCTCCTAGCTGAAAATATGTAATGTGGATAAACTGTGTTCATATAGTAGCCTTTGTTTGTAAGGCAAGTTAATTAAAAGAGGAATGTTGAAAAATATGTCTGGGTACTGAGTTCTGATTGAATAATATTATTACTTTACAATAAAACATTCTAGACAACAGAAAAGTTGATTTTGCTCTGAAGATATGCACAAAATGAAATTGACATCATTATTTCATTCTTTGATTATAAGAAAAATGCGGCCATGAAAAAAAGAAATCTATTTTCTCTAATGGAATAAGAAATGCCAAAAACTCTGTGTACTCAGTGCATATATGGGTTGCTACAGACATGAAGTACTGATCCCAAAACTTACACTTTTCACCTTGCAATTTTCTGAATATGATAGGGAATTGCACATTAGGTGTTATATATGTGTTCATCCTCTGCTGCTCTAATTATTGTAGCTATAAAAAAGATATTGTCATAATTCCATTCATATTTTAATATTCAGAAAAGTTTTTATTAAATATTTATTTACCAGGATAACTTTGTGTGACAATTACTTTCAGTTTCAAAACCCATTTTTGTATTGTGGTGATTTGTAAAGATTTCCTGAATTTTTTTATTTTTTGCCAGGACTTGAGCAGCCTCCTTTGGACCTGACAAGGGCCAATCTGTGACTGATTTTTAATACTTACACATTGTTACACTAATGAAAAGATGTATGCAGGAATGTGAGATGTTACATAGTGATTTGTGTCATTATAATCAATATGAACAAGAATACTTAATCCTATCCTTTACTGAAAGTAAAACATAGACATGAGATACAAGAAAATCTAATTCCATTATCTTTGTTTAAATCACTTTGTTGTAAATGGTTTTTTATTATTTTATCACTATAATCATTAATTGTATCCACTTATACGTGTAAGAAAAATGTGAGCTTGTTTGAACATGTCCCTGCTGTTCCCTGCTCACTAGGAGTGTAACCTGAGAACATGTTTGAGCCTTGTCCAGACCTGGTGGAGGCTTGTAGCCACTGCTGCTGGATTGCTAGCCAACATGTTCAGGAATGCTCGAACTTGTACCCCAGCACGGGGCATGTCACAGTCCACCAAGAAACTGCCCATAAGAGGGGCAGTGACCAGGGTAGGACGGATGTGTTGGCAGTGCACAGACTCCCCATGTCCTCAGCGCTGCTTTGCCTGTTCCTTATCAACAAACTAATAAATTGCTTTATTGATTGACCTACCCGATTGTGGTGAGTAATTTATAACGGGAAATACACATGTAAAGACTAAAAACTTCGGGAAAGCTCTTTTATTTCCATCTTCTCAGTCTGGCTTGGGCCAGTCTGTGTGGCTCCTGAGCCTGGCTGGGCCCAGGGCCAGGCCCTGGCTGGGGATGGGAGGCACTTGGGCCGCCGCCATCCTGGCTGCTTCCCCTCCCTCCCCGTGGGGCAGGAATGCTGCTGCTGCTGCTGCTGCTGCTGCTGCTGCTGCTGCTGCTGCTGCTGCTGCTGCTGCTGCAAACACCCCGGGAGCAGCTCCAGGAAGGGGCTGCCCCGCTCTGCCCTCCAGCACAGCAGGGACAGGTCGGGCTGGGCTGCCCACCATGGCCCTGTGGGCGGTGGGGTGGCTGAGCCAGTTTTTCTCCCTCTGAATGCAATGCAGCCAAGCAACACACCTCCATTGCTGGCTGGGCCCTTGCTAAGATCCTAGTCCAGCCCAACACGGCTGCTGAAAAGACTCTGTGTGATAAAATAAGTCCTGGCTGTGGCCCGGGGAGATCACATCACCATCTGCAGGCCCGGGTGAGATATAAACTTTTTCACAGCCCAGAATCAGACTTGCAGACAATTTGTTCTCTCTCATGAGTGAAAGAAGAGACCAAAATGAAAAAACAGCAAGAAAACATCAAGGTCAAACAAAAGGAAGAGTCAGGTCCCAGATGGCTGGGGGGTTAGGGTGGTGCCTGATAACACTTTTAGGGTTCCTCTGATATTAGGGCTATCGAGGCAAAATAAAAGAGGTGGGATAAGGGAAGGTAGGGTCCAATGGGGTAGGCTGGGTGGGACACTGCATTAAATGAGGGCCAATACAAGGAAGGAAGAACATTCCAGGGGCCAGGAGTGGTGATGATAACTGGAAAATGAGGGTTGGGAATATTTATGAGGCATTAACATGGGCAATCCCATAACTTCTTGGTACAACTTATTCTGGGACTGCCACAGCTCAGATGCCTGCCAAGGCCTAGGACTGGGGTACAGGTCTTCTTCAGTGATGGTTGCCTGACAGGTCAGGCTGACTCCCACACCAGATGAGGAAAGGAGGAGAGTTGTGGATTGAAATTTCTCTTTTTTTAAGATATGAAGAAGAGACTCTTGTTTCCCTCTAACACATACAGACTGTGGGGTGTGTGAGTATTTTAAGTCTATATATGAACAGAAGCATTGGTGCTAAAGTAAGCAAATGTGGTAATGGCTGTGATCCCATAAGTTTAAACAAAGAGGGGATGAAGATTCCTTGTGTCCCCTGGTGAAGAAGAACAAAGAAGAAGAAAGATGAAAGAAGAAGAAAGAAGAAGAAAGAAGAAAGAAGAAAGAAGAAAGAAGAAGAATGAAGAAGGAGGAAGAAGAAGAATGAAGAAGAAAAAAGACCTCTGTTTCCAAAAAATGAAGAGAGCTGTTGTTTGAACTATTAGAATCCTTAAAGTGTACCACATAAGTTGATATGGCCCTCAATAAGAGTTGTGGGAAAACTGTTAGTCAAGAAAGAAGTTCTTACATTTACATTACATAATGATCAAATTTCTTTCTCCTGGGTGGCTGATCACTGTAACATTGAAGCTGCAAGAAAATTTTATTAGTAGAAATCTCCATAAACCAAAGAAAGAAGTCTCCTCTCCGAGTAAATTGGTAAAAAAACTTTTAGAGAGGGTAAACTGACTGAATTGTTTCTGGATGTGGTTGGTTCAAAAGAAAAATCTTGTGTTGTGTTGAGATGTGTTCTGAAAATTTTATTCTTATTTATAATATTTTTTGGTATATTTTCCAGTAATAAAAGTTTTCTTTGTACCCTTCAAAGTGTGAGCCTGTTTTGCCTTCCTCCTAGTCCTATCTCGCAGGAGGAAATAGGTAAATAATTCTAGTAGGTGCACTAGGGTGCACTGGTGATTTGGCAAATGCTGAAGTTGCAACATAATTTGGTGCATTGGCTGAGAAATTTTAAATTGGCAAACCAAAACCATTGCCATATATAACGTAGGACCCACTGACCTTGATCTACTATGAATTGCCTTTTCAACTCCATGTAGGGTTGAAAGAAGGATGTTGCATGAGCTATCGTCCTTGACTTTGTTTCCCCATCTTATATATACTTTGCAAAGTAGCAGTTGCCAGTTATTAGGAAGAGAACTATATTAGTTTTATTTGCAAAAGTTCTCTTTTATGTCTTTCTCTACAGGAATAGTGTACAATTCTAATATTAATCAGTAAGTGTACTCAGTTTTACTTTCTCCTTTGAAAAAATCATGTAGAATAACTCACTCCTCACTGTAATTTCTTTATCAGTCTTAACAGTCAAGAAAAACATTTGCAACATACTGTGGACAACATCTCTCATTTTCATTGAATTGGTCTAGTGCCTCTCTAAATTTACAAATTGATGAGCACACTTAAGAAAAAAACTATTTTGCTTGCATTTCCTTATATGTTTAATTTTGCAATTATTTAAAAACATCAATTTTTAGTTTACTTGGTTTACTTTTTATATTGTCTGCCATTAAATTCTTTGGTATAATTTTAAAATAAGTAAAATACAGCATAACATATATATGGGCACTATTTGAGATGGAATTCACAGTAAAGATTAAATTGATTGAACTGTAAAAATCCATATTTACTTCAAAAGAATATTTCAAAAAGAATTAAAACCTAGTCATGCTATATCCAGTATATAATGTTTTTAAACTTCTAATAAGAAAAAAACTTCACAATAAACACATTTGCTGATGTAAGGTATTTTTATAAGCTCTTAACTGCATGCATTTACTCTACAATAAGTTAACCTCTGTATATATTTTGATTACTAGAGGAAGGAGGTTACAAATAAATTCTTATAGCAAAAATATCATTAACTGCTTAGAGAATGGATGGCAGTGCTCATGTATACATGTTTTAGGAGGTCAAGAATATTACAAATAGTGTGCCAGAAAGAAAGAGGCTTATAATAGAATTGAATGTAAGTGGATGGAAAGGAAATTAAAACTAAAAATAGTTTACTTACATAGAGAAATAAATTTAGACTGTTACTGTCAATGTGTTTTGCAATAATGGTTTAAGGGTTCATAAACACTTTTATTCCCACAAAATATTTTCAATATTTTTTTCTTATCTAAATTTCCCAAGACACATGCATCAGAGATAGAAATAGTTCACTACAGGTATTTTCTACATCAACAGGTTTTTTCAGGTTTTTAGCTATCATCTTATTAGTCTGAATACAATTGAAATAATAATAATTCCAATCCACTTTATTTCATTCTCAACTGCAAAAGAAACACCCAAATCAAAATTAATCAACCAACCAACCAAAAAAGCTCTGGACATTTATTAGACTGGGTACCTTCTTTATATTTGACTGAACAGAGGATGCAATGTATCAGCAGACATGAAAAAGCTGCTGGGGCACTAGGACATGCATTAAATCCTTGATTGCCCAAGAAATGCTGCACAATGTAATGAAGGGTCTTGGAAAATGAAACTGTACATCACAGTTCTCCAATTAAAATTATGGAGAAAAACTATGCTACTTTTTATACTTTGTAAGTGCTTGATCTTTAATTCTCAGACAGTCCTGTAATGTCAGCTCCCTCACAAAGCAAAGCAACGTGCCACAAAATCCTAAGGATTTTCATTGAAACACTAGAGTATATTCAGAAACATACATGGAAAAAGATAAATATTATTTACAAATGTATTGACATATAGGATCTTTATTTGGATTAAAATACAATTGTACATTTGAAATACCAGAAGGTTCTGTAATAGTTATCCCTGGAAACACCTGTGACAATTACAATTGCCTTAATATTACCTGCTATTAAGCATAGTCCATTCAACAGAATTATCCTTAAGTAATGGAGTTATTCTTTGGAAAAAACAATTTCCAGATCTCAGCTTATATCCTTTCTAAAAAAAAAAAAAAGAAAAAAATTGCAGGATTAAGCAGGACGCTCACCAGAAGGTAAGAAAGATATTAAATTTCACAGAAGGTAAGAAAGATACCTAGATTAGGATTAAGTTTAGGTAGGGTTTTGAGATTTAGAGCCAAAAGTTTTATTTTGGTTTAAGAATAAGAATAAATATATTAATATTTTTACTAGATTTGAAAGAGTTTTGAGAACTACAATCCTGGCAAAATTAGCATCTATTGCGTCCATTTATTTTACTGATTTTGTAATATTGTGTACCTAAACAGCTTTTCATCTTTAATGTCATTATCCTTGGTCATGAAATTAAAAACTATCTGGAGACAAAAGAAAAATAAAGAAACAAAGTGGAAGTCTCCACTCAGTCTGCTATAAAATGAAAATTCAAAGATTTTACATCGCTGGTGATGGGAACAAATAGTCGTTTCACTTTGATAGCCCAACTTAATAAACAAAAAGTAACAGCAGTAACTACATATTCTCCTATGGTAGGTTCCAGACAGCAATGCTTGATGTACCAAGCTTATTCTTCTCACAGAACAGACTCTAGACATAATTTTCAAGTACAGTGGCAATGACCTGAAAATCAGAACAAACCTTGGCCACACTTTTTAAGGATTATCTGTGTGCAGGGAAAGTATAAGCTACAATAGGTTTCAATCACAGTTCACCTACAGTAGATATCAGGAAAATTGGGTAAGGGCTTAAAATCAAATACATCAAGTTTGAGCGTAGCTTCAAGGAATCAACTGATGTCTCTGACAAGCAATTACAAGTCCACACAGATATCAAAAATCACATAAAGCAAACAGTGAGGGTGAATAAAGGCCTAGGTATCCAAAGAACAGGTAATTTTCTAGATGTATTCCAAAATAATTTCAAAATTATGGAATTGCATTTGTGAAGTAGATAAGAGTTGGACCACTTGGGCAGGAGCAGCAAGGAAGCAGAAAATTAAATTTGCCAAAAATGTATTAGAATTTCATTCAGTGACAAGGTGTTGGAATACCTGAATAGCTTAGGAAAGGAAAAAAGAATGTATATATAAAGATATTATTGCTAATATATGCTAAGATATTATTGCTGTCCTTCAAAACAGCAGAAATTCTCACTTGAGAGAAGTGGAAATCAGATAGTTCACAGCAAATATTACTAAGACATTGTTCCTTGTAATTTTATATAAACCATAAACCTAGAATGCACAGGAAAAAATCCCGAGCAAATAAACACTGGCCCAGTGCCATGTACCCGCAAAAGTCGTTTGCTCACCCTCCCCTGCCGCAGCTGAGCAGAGGAGAGAAAAAA
Source organism: Erithacus rubecula (assembly GCF_903797595.1). Classification (NCBI taxonomy): domain Eukaryota; kingdom Metazoa; phylum Chordata; class Aves; order Passeriformes; family Muscicapidae; genus Erithacus; species Erithacus rubecula. The sequence goes on from NW_027635860.1 coordinate 11,287,539, forward strand.
CATTAACAAAGGGTTCATGAGTTGAATTAACACTCTGTGTTGGGTTGATGTGGCCAGGAATGTGTATTCTATCACCATCTATTGAAGCCGGGTGGGGTAGTGATTTCCTTATCTCCGTGGCACATACTATCGGATAATAGGCCGTCATTAAGGTAAGGTGAGGCAATCATCTTTATCTTTTCCACAACTCATCCTCCCTCCAGGAAGATATCATCTGCTGATAAGCTATTAAGTCCCACTGTATGACTGATAAAATTACATCATCCCACTGGGAGATGCTCCAACCAGGGGGAGGAGCCAAGCCTTTCCTACCTAGATAAAATCTGAGATTTTGAACAGCAAAATTGTCCATGTTTCCACTGGATTCCAGAGGAACACTGGACCTTTTCACATCATCTCTGGACCTTCACAGGAAAACTGCACTTTCTACAGGAGCACTGCTACAGCTGGACCACATTGGCCACTACAGGACTGTAGCCACCATTTAATGGGACTGCTACCAACACCCTGACAGACAGGGTGTCAGGTTGTATTCTGACTCTGTCAGTGTTTCTGGGATTGTTCCTTGTAATACTGTATTTCTATTTTAATTTCCCTGGTAAAGAACTGTTATTCTTCATTCCCATACCTTTGCCTGAGAGCCCCTTAATTTCAAAATTATAATAATTTTAAGGGAAGGAGTTTACATTCTCCATTTCAAAGGGAAGCTTCTGCGTTTATTGGCAGATACCTCTCCTTCAAACCAGGACACACTCCAAAGACAAAACAGGCTCAACTTTCACAGAATGAAATTCACAGAGTGAATTTATTACTAACAAAATCAGAAGAGGATAATGGGAAGTAAAACAGCTGCTTAAAACACTGTTTCTTCTCCTTCCCTCCCTTCCCCCCCCCCCCCCCCCCCCCCCCCCCCCCCCCCCTCCTTCCCACCGACAGCTCAGGGAGACATGGCATGGGGGTTCTGGTCAGTTCATCACCAGGATTTTCTTCCTCTGCTCCAATCCTTCCCCTGTGAGGCTGTGGGGTCCCTCCATGGCAGACAGCTCTCCCTGATCTTCCCCAGCGTGGGTCCACTCTCAGGAGCAGCAGCCATTCCACACCTGCTGCAGCGTGAACTCGCCCCACGGCCACACAGCCCTCCCCAAACTGCTGCGGCATGGCTCTCTCTTCCACAGGGTGCAGTGCTGCAAGGACAGGCTGCTCCAGCCTGGAAGCAGGGTCCCTCTGTCCCCCGGGTCTGCCACTGGATCACAGCCTCCTCCAGGTATCCACCTGCTCTGGCATGGGCACCTCCTGCACGGGCTGGGGTGGATCTCTGCATTCCCTGGATCCCATGGGCTGAGGGGCACAGCTGCTTCACCATGGTCATCACCACAGGAATCTCAGCTCCAGTGCCTGGAGCACCTCCTGCCCCTCCTTCTCCACTGACCCTGGTGTCTCCATGCTGTTTCCCTCACATATTCTCAGCTCCTTCTCTTCCCTGACTAGAAGCCAAAACTGTGTGTACTTTGTTTTGATTTTCTTCTTAAATATGTCACCACAGAGGCATCACCAACCTCTCTCATTGGCCCATTTTGGCCAGCAGCATGTCCATCCTCAGAGCTATGAGCATGACATGGTTCTGGCAGATTCTCACAGGAGCCACCTCTATGATCCTCTAGCTACCAAAAACTAGACCATGCTAAACCAATACTTGAGCCAAATAAACACAGCATGTTTTCCCTTTCTCTTTTTTTTAGGTCGATATTAAAGAATTCATTGCTCCAGAAGTACACTGTAAAATCCTCAGTAATACTGTGTAATGCACAGCATTTACTCAGTAATACAACTGGATTATTGTTTGTCAGGAATTAAGTTATTACATTTCTTTGTTACTAAGGCATTGTTTTTATTAGAAATTTAATTAACATTGTGGCACACCTGAGCTGGGTAAGTGAACTACTGCTGAACTACATGTAAGTTGATAGCAAAAAAAAGCAAACAAACAAACAAAAAAACAAACTGAAAAAGAAAGACTGTAATTTTCTATATCTTTCAGTCATAACTCATTGTATTCACTGAATAGATAAATTGACTTTCAAGTTTCATATCTCTTCTCTGTTTTTAGTACCATATGTGTACACATTCGGATCTTGTGGGCTGTAAGCAGTAAACAACTGCAAATTTTATTCATCTCTTTTAAAAAGAGCTAATTGATTTACAAATTATTTTGCTTATTTTCCCACCAACTCTTTGCTTCATTCTTATATTATTATTTATATTCAAGCATTTATTTACCTTTCAAAACATGGGTTTTCAATGGCATGTGTGTACAAATAAGATGTGAAGACTATACAACTACAGACCTATTTAGTAAACCTCCTTCTGATTTTCTGACCCTCACCATCTTTTTCTTTCTTCCCACTCAGTTAACTCACTTTTGCACATGCTCATTTCAGTTTTGTTTCACAGTCTCCAGCACCATAGAACCATTTAATACCCTCTTAAGCCAGGGCTCTAAGTTGCTCTTTTGCTGTCTGCTTTTCCTGTCCACTGGAGAAGAAAACATAGTTTCAACACATTTAGTTTTGCAGAAGGTAGTAGATTTTTGGCTCTCTGAATGACTGAATCAAGAGCAGAAACAACAGAAAAAATTAAGGGAAAAATGATACAGAAAGACATGTTCACTCTCTAATACCACAAAATCCACAATAGTTCTGTTCATTTCAAAAAGACAACTGAAGCACCATGGCAGTTTCTGTTTCTGTCATTCTAGAATGGGAAAGTAACCTTGATAGCAATGAAACTTTAGCTTTTTTCTCTATTTTCTGCCCTATGTTCAGCTGGCAGCAGTGGGAAGTCGCAATCTGATCTCTCCAGCTACAGGGCCATTTTCTCCCCTTAGTCGCAGAAACTGCTGTGGGGAAAGCCAGATGGAGCTAACTCAGAAGCACTGGTGTAACTAAGAGGGGAGTTTGGACCATGCTATTGGTATGAATTTTGGACCATGGCAGAAAGAGAAACACAAAGCAGAGTAATGTGTGGGAAATGCAATATCTCATCCATCTTTCTCCCTGCTAATCACTGCTTCTCAAGCTGCTCATTCAATGGTGTTTCCTGATTCTCTCACATGACTAATAGTGGTTATATTATTGGAGCTGCACTGCAAATATCCAAAATTATCTATTCTGTTAAGTGACTTTGATCACCTTTGCTTGCTTCAAGGGTTATGAGAAAATTCCTTGCATCCTGTAGCATCTCACATCCTCTAGTTGCTGTTGATGTGAGCTCCAAGAAAATCCAATGCTAATGCCAAAGGCACTGACTGAGCAAGCTTCAATTCTGAAAGCCAAAGGAGTACAAGCAAAAACAATGGATCAGTTTTTCCTACTGGAACAACTGAAAGAAAATGTGAATAACAAGGAAATGTCTTTCTTCACTTAAATTGTGTCTGTCTCATGTTTTCCTTCTTGAATACTCTGCATCATTTAAAGATACATTAATTTACAAAGAAAAATCTTTGGAGCATTTTAGATTCTTTTTTTTTATTTTCAGGTTTTTTTTCCCCTGTTTAGAATGATGAAGCTAAAAGAAAAAAATGCTGCTTTCTGTCCAGATGAATGATAGGCAAACTCTTACTGGGGACACCAATTTACTCTCAGTTATAAATAAAAGAGAAATTATTTACTTTAGCTGAGAGGTACATAAACTTACTGTTTACTTACTTACTTACATAAGCTTACACCTTACTGCTGGTACATAAATACGATACCAGATTGCATAAAATATCATTGTAAATATGTACCACCAGGTCAGTCATCAAGTGAAATAAACTTTCCAGAAGAGCTGTCCTTGCATTTCCCAGACACATGTATTTGTAGGGGTCTGCTCAGCTTTTCTTTAATAAAACGGTGATTTAGAATTTAAATTATTATCTGAAAATTTAAATATTTTAAAATAATTCAATGAATTTTTAAAAGAGAGAATAAAACACTATGTAAAACTATGATTTTTTAATCTTTGTATTTTACTGTACTTTCTGTGTGAAGGAATAATGAAGTGTTATATTATCCTATAACTCCTAAAACCACTATGAAATATGAGGTACTGAAGGAAGGGAAGTAAGAAAAGACAAGGAAGGAATGAAAAGTCCTATCTATACTTAATTTTGTGAGGCTTATCTCATTCTAGCAGAATCTGTGAAAAAAAAAATCAACGTCTATCTAACACATCAGGTTATTTTCATATTTTTAATCTACAGGTATTAATGTATAATTAGAGTTGAATTCCAGCTTTAAACTGTAACTTAATGATTTTTCTTCATCCCCTCAGTAGTTTTGAGTAAAAGTTACACATGGTAGGATTACACTTCACTGAAGGGACCTTTATATTTCACTTACTGAAGTGCTTGTGAAATATCGTGCCTAGGTACTCTCAGCTGCAAAGCTCAATAAGAACTGAGGTTCCTCCTCTAATCAGATAGGCTTTTCTGTGGTATAGTTGAAAATGTGTAGGAAGTCGCTACCTGGTACATCTGATTAATCTCCAGAGCTACCATGGCTGATTTCCACACCTTTCCCAAAGTGCAGCATCGACCGTATGAGCACAACATGTGTGCTTCAGAATGGTAGAGGTCAGTTTAAATCAGGTCAGAGAGGGCAGTCAGTTCCAGCAGAGGAGAGGGAAGCAGTAATGGAGCCAGTCAGTCACAAGCATTTGTCTGACTATAACCAGCTCACTCTGTTGATTGCAGCATCTCTGCTGAGGGGTCAGCAACTCATTCTTAAAACACTAAGAATAGGAGTACTCTGTGTGATCCCTTAAAAGGCTACGTATGACTTTAGGCAGATGTGCTCAGAAAGTAAAAAGCTATGGTCCAGTCTTACAACTCAAGGGTGCATTTACATAGAGCAATACATTAATGCTTTCTGTCTCAGAGGATCCTAGCTGATTAATTTAAGCATATTCACTCACTAGTAATACACTGTTTTATTTTCCTGAGGATTTTCTTGCTTTTTTGCTAATAAACAAATAGATGTATCTACGTCCCGGGCAGCTTTACATCTCACAATCTCATTTTAGTTTCTTCAGTAGCTACTCCACTGAGATGGTTCATTTGAGCATGATCTGACATATTAATTGGTTAAGGCATAGAGGTTCAGCTGAGAAGGGAGACTTGTCTGGAAATTTGCTCCAGATGGTTTGTACTTTCTGAAGAAATTCATTGAGTGCTTACTTACACTAACAGAAAGTTGCCATGAAAGCTCAAAGGTGTCACTCTTTAAGATCAATACTAGAATTTTACCAGGATTATGATTAAATGCAAAGCCTAATAGTTACTTCCTCTTTCATCATCTTGCTGCAGTCACTCACCATTTAATTTCATTTCATTTCCAGTAGCTCACCAAAGACATTTCATCAGCTTTGATCCAGTCATTTTTGAGTAAATTCTGTTCTGTGTTCATAGAATAACTTTGAAACAAAATGCAGTTCTTAAAATCTGAGGCAATCCCACTCTGACCCCAGATCTCAAGGAAAATTAAGTAGTAAACTTACTTGCTGAAATAACTTTGTTGGCCTGAAATACTAAAATGCTCACATGATATAATACAGTATTCCAAGAGTACATTTTGGTTTTTTCCATAACTTGGAGTTTAAGACAGGTACGATAACTTCATGTTTAATAATAAACACTAACTTAGGCAAATGTTTGCCTATGTATACAAATAGCACAGTGTTTTGCCTCAAAACTAGTGGAAACTCCATGCTGAAATATGTTCTTAAAATTTCTCTTGAGGGGAACTGTTCCAGTGCTTGCTTCAATTGCATACTATTTTGTTATTTAGGTAGTGGCATTTACCTATATTATGACTATTTTGTTATTTAAGTAGTATTAAAAGAACTGATACTGGTCATGTGTTAAGCTATGGATAAGAGACATGATTAAAATTAAAGGGAAACTCTACTATAACTTCTTGAACAGTTGCTTGAATTTATTAAAGCAAATTCAGGCCACTAATTTCTTTTGGAATTAAATCTAAATATTCTACCACTTGGGCAAAGACTGCCATTAATTTTTCAGCAAAAGAGGTGTCCAATGTCAATGTTTTTCTCTCTTGTTGAATATTATATCCAGAAACTAAACCTGGCATTAATTCATAGGATAATGAATTGATTTTGTAGTCAAACATATGGTCCATTTGCTTTATGAGGGTGAAATAACCTACCATATGATTAGACATGGAGATTACATTCCTGGCTATTGGGCACATAAGAGTGAATCAATAAATCTTGAATAGTGTCAATATATCTCAATGTTTAAAAAAACCCAGAAAAAATTAACAGTTCAATCTGTCCTTGTCCTTCATGTGTCCCATTTTCTGAAGTTAACTATTTTGCCATCTTTAAAATGTATAACTAAACCCTGCCTGATTAATAAATACATGCTTTATATAAAACCTATTACTGAGATGGGACTTTTTGAGCTATTTTAAAATATGTCATTGAATAAATATCATTCAGGTCTTGAACATTTTTATACTTGAAAATTTCTTTCACCTACTTTACTAGTCAGACAGTTAGAAATCTCATAAATCTATTTAAAATTGCTGATACTTCAGATCATCCATTTTCTTATTATTTATTGTATATTTTTCTGTAAGATGAGCTATCCCTATGCAGGACAAAAAGCCACTGACACAGCGTACAGATGAGTGAAGTGTGAAGTTGAAAAAGAGCATGTAAAAGAGAAAGTGCTGGATGCACAGTAACTTCAGAGGAACCTGCTTCAGTCTCCTGATTCTTCAGGTGTAAAATTACTCTTGTGATGTATACATCTCTTGCAATTTTTACTAAATGTATGATCTACCTTGAAACTATATTGGCATTTTCTTCAGGGACTTAAATGGAGGTCATTAGTACCTTCTTAAATTCGCTTATATTTGAAACTAGCAATTTAGCAACAAACCTTATTAGTCTAACAGGTATGGGAAAAAACCCCACAAACTTTCTTACCCTAGAATACGCTTAATATTTGTACGTTAAATATCATTCTTTCAAAATAAATTCATCAGGAAAAGATATTTCTTTCTCTTGACAGGACTGTCGGAAACAAATTCTTACAAATGAGTTTGTCTATTACTTATCTTCTCTTCCTATGTAATTACAGAATAAGCAGTCAAAACAGAGAAAAAACTGCAGGCTATACTTTTTACTTCTTATAACACCAGACTCAGTTTAAAGTTATTTAATCATATGTTGTTCCAGTAGCCAGCTTTGCAGCAATGAATGCAAAGTCCTGCTCTGCAAATCTCTAGATGGAACAGGTAATCAGACATTAGTCTTGCCAGCCCAGTCTTCAATGTAGTCTTTCGGGAAACAATAATAAATTCAGTCACTTATGTTTCGTTATTTCTCATATTCATTATTTCTCTGTTCTGTCTTAATTTTGTTATGACATATTTCTCTATTTATTAGTCTAATGATATCCATATGCTGTCCTTTGTTTCTTCTATAAATGTACACATTTCAAAAAAAGAAGTAATGAATGATTTTTTTTTGAAAACAGTTTTGATCAAATGGAGATCTTAGAGCGCTCAATCTATTTCCTACCTCATGTCATTCTTCTTTCTGAAACATAGTAAGCTTTTGTTTTTGTATATCTTCTGTAGCTAAGCTAATATATTGAAAATTAAGGGTCTTTGATCTGAGACCTTTAGAGGTAGAGCAGCCTGTAGTGGTAGTTGAGGAAGCAATACATAAGCAAAATAACTGGCATGATTTATTGCTATGTCAAAGAATAAACATTGCTTTCTGAGATTTTTTTTTAATGAGAATGATCAGGATCTGTGCCAGATCTTGGATCAAACTATACTCATGCTTTATTTTTTAGCTACTATTCTTTTAATCCTTTCCTTCCATTTCAAAGATTCAGCTTTATTTGATGGTCTCTACTTCTGCCATTGACTTGCATATTTTATTGGCCAACGCCTGTCATTTTCAGAAATACAGATCTCTTCATCTTGAGACATAATAAAGGTCAGCCTAGTAGTTAGATCTGATAAAGACAAACCGATGCTCTATTCACAGTATGACTGTACACATATGCATTACTATAAATCCAGTTTATAATCCATGTTGTGATAACAACAGTATTTGTTTTTCTCCAGGCACAGATGGAGATTTTCCAAGGTGGGATATCATCATGTTCCCTATCCCAACTGAGAAAGCCAATATTGTTGAAAAGCCTTGTTAAGCCTTTGAACACATATTTCCATAGTAGGAATGTATTCGTCTGGCTAGTGGGATAGGTTTACACTTGGTCAACTACTGTAATATTTGCAGGTTTTTGGGAGTTCTAGGGGTACTCATTGCAATATTTTGATTCAAAGCATCATTCAGGTTTTTCTGGGACACTGCCCACAAAAATCGGTGTAAACTCTGCCAGGTACATTCCTTGTATTCTAAGTCTGGTTTTTTGAGGAGCTTTCATTTCATGTTTATATAAATAAAAACCTAATTTCACTTCATGAGTAATAAAGACTGGGTGTAATATATCTTCACTGGTCTTTCTTATGGTAGCAGAAAAAATTGACAGAAAGTGTCCCTACATGCAGCTATCTATTTAGATGGGTTGTGTCTTTGTTTTTAGGGTTTTGCATTTCATGAAGGAGGTGAATAGGAGTTTGGGGTCTGAGTGCAGATATTACATGCCTGGAGTGAGTAGGTAAATTTTACATATATAAAGACTCCTGAATCACAGATAGTATTATCTAAAGAGTAAAATAATGATCTTCTTATTGCTTGAGCATTGTCAATGTGCTTCCCATTGTTACTCAGAATAAAATAATTGAAGCAATTTATTCTTGATACATATGCTATATAACTCTATCCATTACTGTTGTAGTGAAATATAATAACTAAGGCTTCATGCTAGTTTCAGCAGCTCTGTGCAGTACATAGAGAAATGATAAAAATTATGATGCTTCTTCCTTTAAGACTAAGGATGCTCTTATAACAAAAATATTTTTGACTCATCTGTTTACCCAGTAAACCAAATGTTCTACTAAGATCCAGCTGGTTAGGTCGTATGATGTAATGCAAATTACTTATGCAAATCATCTTTTCCCTTATGATTTTATGTTTTTATCTTAGTAGTGATACTCTAATCTTGGAAAATTAGGATTTTAGTTACCTTGCTGAAAATAATTAAAAGTTAGAAGTTAGAAGGGAGTACTTATCTGAAACTTAAATAATTAACTGTCTGTCATTTCATGTTTGCTCAGCTGCGCTTACAATGGGAAAAGACGAAACTAGTGAGCAGATCCAAAGGAACATAGACAATGCAACCAGAAACCCATAAGTGCAGAGGGGTGAGGCAGCGATGTAAGCCCAGAGCTGCTTTCTTCCCCCACTGCAGAGAAACTGTGTTTTGGCCAAAGTTTGACAGATTTTTAGCATAGCTTTGTGAATTTTTAACCCTAAGTATAATGAGAGAGATTTGGTACCTATGATTAGTAACTAAAGGGGGAGAGAAAAAATTTGTTGTTTTGTGAGTGAAGTGTTTAAGAGTGTTCAGTCATGATATGTGTGTCCTTTGAAGTTATTTTAAGTGATATGGTTCATTGATTTTTCACTGTTAACTCTTTATTTTGTTGGTTACTTTTATCCCTTCCCCTTTCCTTTGCTAATTAAATTATATGCCAAAGAATAGAAAGTCCAGGGAGGGGAATCCCAGGACAAAGGAACTTCCCTGTCCAAGAGAGGGCTGTGTCTGTAACCCCTGAGTTGTGTTTCATTGTGTACTTTGTTGAGAATTGTGGGTCAGACAAGTGTATAAGTGGAAGATCTTTCTACCAAGATCTTTGTTAGGTGAAGCTCTGGAGCTGGGATAAAGTTAAAAGACATTGAGAGAAAAATAATTTTCAGTATGGGAGCAAGTGAAAGCAAAAAGGTTCCTAAAGGCAGTCCTTTAGTATGTGTTTTGGCATATTGGAAAGAGCTGGTGGATCATAAGTATACAGAAACTAAAAGAGAGCTTATTAAGTTGTGCACACAATGGTGGCCACTTTATAAACTTAAGGAACAGCTGATGCTTTTCCTTAGGTGTGAGCAGAAGTGGCATGAAGTTATGTATGCTGACATGTTTTTCACTGTTAGGAATCACCCTGAGTGGCAAAGGCCTTGTGGAATTAGACGACCTTCTAGGTGTTGGCTCTTGAGAAAAATAATAAAGCTAATATGAAAAAAACCTAGGAAGTGTTTCAGCACATGCTCAATAAATCAAAAGTGTACACATCCTGGCAAGGTACATCGTATGAAGACTCAAGAAGAGGAGACAGAAAAATTGCTTAAACCACCCTCTAAAGACAAAAAAAAGAAAGGGTACTAAGGGAAGCAAATTTAGAATTGCCATCAACTTCGGGTTTTACCCCTGCTTCATTCCCTGGTACATTCTCACTTGGGAGAACAGTAATTAATATGAGAATGCCCCCAATTCCCAAGACACAAAAGCCAATCTGACTGTGTCCACCCCATTTTATGTTATGCTATTTTATGGCTATGCTATTAAACAGAATTCCTCTCAAACTCCTTCTGAATTTCTAGTTGTGAGAGGCAATGCATTGGCACACCACCCTGAATCCTGAATCTGATGAGGGAATACAACACTTGGTAAACTTGTTTTTAGGGTGATCTACAAGTGGCATCGAGTGAAAGCTCCAGAAAATGCGAGGCCCAACAAGTCGGAACTTGGAAACATTGCTAGATGAGACATGGAGAGTTTTAAGCAATCAGGAAAAGGGGTGTAAACCAGGGACAAAGAAACCAGTAGCAATAATACAGGAAAATGTAAAAGTGAAATGTCAGCATGGTCCCCCAAAACAAGGACCACCCCAACAGGAAAAAAAACAATGTGCATTTTGCAAGAAATTTGGACACTGGAAAAACCAGTGCCCAGAACTAAGATGGGGTGATGAACAAAGAAAAGGTGACTGAAAGGGGAGGGGGTGGTGGCTCATGTGAAGGAGGTCTGAAGGGGACTGGAGGGCCCTACCCTAGAGGACCCTCTGGTTATAATCAAACTAGGGAACAATGAAAAAAAGGTGAAGTTTTTGGTAGACACAGGAGCAACATATTCGGTGTTAAACAAGGCCCTGATACCTATAACAAATGATTATGTTGTAGTAATGGGAGCAACTAGCCAACCTGAAAAAGCATATATTTGCAAACCATTAAAGTATAAATTGGGAAAACAGGGGGGAATTCATCAATTTTTGTATATGACTAAAGCTCCATCTGCACTTTTAGCCAGAGATCTGCTAGGGCAGCTGGAAGCAAAGATAGTATTTAAAGATTGGGAAATTAATTTGAAGGTAAAAGATCAACAATATGTGAAATTGTTAAGCTTAATGCTAATAACAAAAAAAAAATTGAAGTTAAAAATGAAAAAGAAATTATTAAGAAAATAAAGGATCAGGTGTTCCCTGGAGTGTGGGTCTCTAATATACCAGGGAAAGCAAGGAATGCTCTACCAGTACAAATCTGGCTTAAGAAAGGAAAATAATCGGTAAAGGTCAAACAATATCCCTTGAAAAGGGAAGACAGAAAAGGAATTAGCCCAATCATTGAAAACTTTTTGCAAATAGGACTATTAAAAGAGTGTCAATCTGATTTTAATACTCCTATTTTGCCCCTGAAAAAGCCTGATAGATCATACAGGTTAGTACAAGATTTAAGAGCTGTTAATAAGATAACTGAAGATTTATACCCAGTGTTGCTAACCCCTACACCTTGTTAAATCTTTTAAAACCTGAACTACTCTGGTTTACTGTTTTAGATTTGAAGGATGCTTTCTTCTGCCTCCCTCTCCATGAAGCCAGCCAGAAAATTTTTGCATTTGAATGGGAGAATCCCAAAACTGTATGTAAAACTCAGCTCACATGGTGTGTTCTGCCCCAGGGGTTCAAGAATTCCCCTACCATATTTAAATAACAGCTGGCAAAAGAATTTAGAGTCTTGGGAACTCCCACCAGGAGAAAGACAACTGCTTCAGTATGTGGATGACCTCTTAACAGCCACCTGGACCCAGGAGGCATGTGTGGATTGGACGGTGAGCCTCCTAAACTTTTTGGGCCTGCAGGGGTACTGGGTATCCCAAAAGAAAGCCCAGATGGTGAAACAAACAGTTATTACCTAGGCTATGAAGTAAGTGCTGGACAAAGGACCTTGGGACAAGACTATAAGGAAACAATATGCCAAACCCCAAAACCCCAGACAGTGAAAAAACTGAGAACCTTTCTAGGCATGACAGGGTGATGCAGACTGTGGATTTATAACTATGGATTGTTCGTTAAACCCCTGTGCGCCTTAATCACGGAAGGGAGCAGGGATCTTCAGTGGACAACAGAAGCAACACGAGCCTTCAACCAACTGAGAAGGCTCTTATGTCAGCTGCAGCCTCAGAGCTTCCAGATGTGAATAAAGCACTTTTTCTGTTTTCTTACAAAAAACAAGGGATTGTTCCGGGAGTACTAGCACAAGACCTGGGGCCATACCAGAGGGCAGTCGCCTACCTCTCCAAACAGCTGGACACGGCAGCCAAGGGGTGGCCAGGGTGTCTCAGAGCTGTTGCAGCAGTAGCAGTGAACATCCAAAAAGCAAGCAAATTCACCCTAGAAGATGACCTAGTGCTAGTACTCCACACAGTGTCTGCAGCCCTAGAGGCGAAAGGGGGACAGTGGCTTTCCCCACAAAGATTTCTAAAGTACCAGGCCATACTGGTAGAATAAGATGATGTTGAAATTGTGGTAGCTAACATTGTGAACCCAGCTTCTTTCCTCAGTGGGAGAATGGGAGAACCAGTGATCCACGACTACCTGGAGACCATTGAAGCCAGCTACGCCAGTCACCTGGAAACACCCCTCTTGAGGACACTGGGAGCTGTTTCACTGATGGGAGCAGCTGTATCATCAGTGGAAAAAGACATGCTGGGTATGCAGTTACCACAAGCAGAAAGGTAAGAGTCTGGACCATTGTCAACAAATACCTCTGCACAAAAAGCTGAAATAATTGCCTTAACCTGGACCTTAGAGCTGGCAAAAGGAAAAGAAATCAAAATTTCTACAGACTCAAAGTATGCATTTGGAGTGGTACATGCACATGGAGCAATTTGTAAAGAAAGAGGACTGATGAACTCACAAGGAAAAAATATTAAACATGCCCAAGAAATACTAAAACTATTAGATGCATTCAGTTACCTGAAAAGATAGCTATTATGCATATCAAAGCACACCAAGAAGTAAACTCAGAATTGGAAGAAGGAAATATGCTGGCGGAGAGAGACGCAAAAGACGCAGAAAAAGGTGAGGTACCCAATGAAATAATTGAGACAACATTAATTCCAAATGGAAAGATCTCCATTGAAGGTAAGCCAGTATATAACAAAAAAGATAAAAAACTTATTAAGGAGAAGGAAGCAACTTATAACCAGGAAGGGTGAGCTGTAACCAAAGAAGGAAAAATTGTAGTCCATTCTTACTTGTGGTCACTAGTGCTAAAAGAACATGAGAAAACACATTGGGGAATGGATGCCCTGTACAATTATTTAAAGGGCAGAATTCTGGCTAGAAAATAACAAGGCACAGTTATACAAGTAATTTGTCAGTGTGGTCTTTGCCTCCAAACTAATCCTAAAAATTTTCCAAAGCCAAAGGACAGACAAATTGAGAAAGGTTGTGAACCTGAGCAGCAATGGCAAATTGATTTGCCCAGGAAAGGGGGGTACCTATTAGTGTTAACATATACTTTTCAGGATGGCCAGAAGCCTTCCCTCCCCGGACAGCTGAGGCACGAGAGGTGACAAAGGCATTGTTACAAGAAATAATACCATGTTTTGGAGTTCCAGCTGCTATACCTTCTGATAGAAAGCCACATTTTATCTCAAAAATTGTACAATAAATTAGTCACCACCTAGAGACAGAGTGGGAATTTCATACCCATATCACCCTCAATCCAGTGGCTAAGTGGAGAAAATGAGCCATTTGATCAAACAACAAATTGTTAGGCTGGGGCAAGAGGCAAATTTGCCTTGGCCCCAGGCTCTTCCACTGGCATTAGCACAGAATAGAATAAAACCAAAAACAAAAGGAAAATTAAGTCCTTTTGGAATAGTGCATGGGACACCATATGCAGTCCAAGAAGGAATAGCACCCATTCAAGTAGAGGAAGAAACTCTATACAAATACATGGTGGCCCTGAGTAAACAACTTAGAGAAATTGGAAAATATGTGGCTGGGGCCCAAAGCAGAAAATTAGATGGGCCAGTACACGATGTACAACCTGGGATTGTGAATACAGTATGTGTTTTGCAGAGAAGACTTTGGAACCACAGTGGGAAGGACCATTCCAGGTAATCCTCACCACCTTCACGGCAGTCAAGATCAAAGAACAGAAGGCTTAGATCCATCACTCCAGAGTGAAGAAGGCCCTGAAGAAATTTGAAAAATTGCACCAGGTGATGGAAACCTGAGGGTGAAATTCACAAAGAACAGCGAGTAATGGACTTATAGCTATCATGGACATAATGCAAAAGGTTGTGACCCTTGTGGACATCACCACGACTATAAGGATCAAAGCAGCACCACACCAGTACAATGTAACTGGGATTAATCAAAGCCAAGGGAAAACTTACGATCCCTACTCCCATAGGGCTTTAATCAAAATGTTAAGGGTCACAAATGCAAGTATGTGGAAAGGAGGAATATTTAAGAATGTGAATATGCATTCGTACAAGATGGGTTCCATGGGGCTCACCATCCACCCATGGAACTCCTCCAAGTTGGTCCCGGATGCTGTGACAAATGTTTGACCATGTGTCCTGAATTTAGACTTAAAATTGAAGGATGCGCAGCCAAAGGGTTTGATCTTGATTTTAACATTAGTCAGTATTTCATGGAGTTTCACCAAATCAAAACCAAATCAACCCCACCAATGTCAGAGAGGGCTGTAACGTTCCAGACTCAAATTATTTCAGAGAAAAAGGAACAACCTATAATTCCCACAATTACTAAAATTGGGCCATATGCTATCAAGAAAACAGGAATTCAGAGACTGCTAACTAACCCAGAATGGTCTCTGAAGTGAGTAGAAATGGGAATGCAGGTAAATACTTCTACCATTTGGCCAGAATGTGCCCCATTTCTCAAAACTCCTTTTGTGGAATGGACTATTTGGCTTCAAAACCATATGCCCTCTAGTTTTAAGAAAAAGAGAGACCTCACTGGAATATTAAGAACAGGATTGGGAATTTTAAACACAATGGATTTGGAGGTGTTAATGAATAAATTAACTATGATGGGAAGTGATTTAGTTAAATTACAGTGGCCTTTGCAATCTTCTTTATTAGCACTAGGTAACAATCATTGGAAACTAACCAAAATATTACCACAATGGGAAAATATAGAAGAGCAAGACCATGAGGTAATAACTAAAGCCCTAAGCATAGCTAGTGCAAACATTTGTCTGGCTCTTGGATGTACTCAAGCACAAATATAGATGCAGTCAGTGGCTGCCACAGTTATCAAGGAGGAAGGGATATTCCCTGCTGAGATAGGCAAAATCCTGTTGGGATAATGCCTCTGAAATGGAAAGAGAGCTTCAACCTTGGTGGGTTTTGGTTAATTTTACCTATGACCCTGAGACAAATACAGTGACAACGTTTTGTTTTAACTATACATAGTGCATCCGTGAGCTTAATACACCCAATAGTTGCTCTAGGACTAAATCATGAAGGAACTGTACTGTATCCTTCTGAACATAGAATGTGGGTGCAAGAAGTTGAAGGAAAATGGCAGACCATTAACCTAGAGCCCTGTTCTATGAGAAAACAATTGGGATGTATATGTGAGGGAACTTTGGAAGATGATAAAGATCCTTGCCTGGACATGGACCAAAGCATTTGCCACTTTGAAATGCATCTAAACAACCAGACAACTTCACTTATGTATATAGGACAAGGTTGTGTCTGTCTCAGAGCAGCATGTCCCACCATAATAATAGACAATCAAATCATGGATGAGACTCAATTCAATTTATGTTTTTTGCAATTTTGCTAAAATCAAAGGATGCGACTTTTCCTATCAGGCACCTTTAATATCACATCAGTACATAAAGGCAAACCTGGTTACTGTGCAAGAAATATTGCCTGTGCCTATAGGAATGAGCTGAACCCTAGTCACTCAGCTACTGAAACATCAGGAATTAAGAAAAATTTTAAAAGAAATTCAAGTTGCAGGAAAAACAACTTTGATCGCTATACACCATGATGTGGAGACCACAAAAGGGGTTTTTAAAAGATTTGAAGAACATCTGTCTCATTATTGGTAAAATGTGCTATTTGGATAGTCACCAACAGCAACTGGTTTGCTTAATGCCTTAATTCACCCTATCACTGTGCTGCTTCTTTTAGTCAGTACAAGTTTGATTTGGTCTATTGCTGTACTTGTTTGGAATTGGAAAATATTACAACAAGTGGCAGACTTAGCATCAGTATCAAAGGCATATGGCTTGGTCTTAAGAGATTGCTGCCATGCATCTTGGATAGATGAAGAGAAATCCCCATATTGAATAAAAGAATGTACTCATTTCAAAGGAGAAGTGGGGAATGATACACTTATCATAGAAAATTAGGATTTTAATTACCTTGCTGAAAATAATTCAAAGTTAGAAGCTAGAAGGGATTAATTGTCTGAAACTTAAATAATTGATTGTCTGTCATTTCATGTTTGCTCAGCTGCACTTACAATGGGAAAAGACGAAAGTTAGCAGAACCACAGGAACATAGACAATGCAACCAGAAACCCATTCTTTGGAAAATTGGACTATCCCCAGAAATCATTTGTATTGTCATTGATAGAAAAAGTCAAGAGTTTAGGGTGAGGAAGACTAGATTTACTTCCTCCTTTTAAGCCCCTTCCCATGAGAATGACCCCAGACTTAACTTAAAAAGTCAATCACTCATGCTTAATAGCTATTCAAGCTAATTACCATAGGAAGTGAGGGATGGGAGGGGTTGTTATTATGAATATGTATTTGTTTGAATCCTTCGGCAATGAATAGACTTTGTAATCACCTGTAATTTTGCAGTGCATATTAGAGGATTACCTCATGCTGCTGTCCAGTGCTGAATAAACATACATTTTCTAACTTTAAACTGTTAGAGAGTCTTTTGTCTGTCACAGTTGAGTATTGGTATTAGACCAATACTCTTATTTTGGTAATTCAGTGGAAGGTATTGAATTAGCATTTCAGCTATGTAGGGATATTTGTGTATTCAATCCACAATATGACTATACTAACAAGGGAGATACTTCACTAATTTAGTGTTTTTAAACCACAGCTGGAAGTTGGAGCTGTACATTATCTCTTTTACTAAGAAAGATACTAATAGGACAGAAACTCAATTTTATCATCACTATTATTATAGTTCTACCTGGTCCTTTTTCAGTTCTTTCAGATCTGAATCAATTTGACCAATATGGCTGTGGATGAAAATTAAAAAAAAAAAATTCTTGAGGAATGGGAAAGAGCTGAATGGATCAGGAGTTGAGATAGGGTGACAGAGCAGCTACATGAGAAAATGGGAAAAATCACTAGGATGCAGAAACTGTATGTGCAGTCAGGTACATGAGAAGGATCTATTAGGTGAGGGGTGGAAGGTAGGACAGAAGAGGAAGACGGGGGTAATAGAGGGCAACAAATTGTTTCTGTTTTAATATATGAGGAAAATGGAATGAAATAGGAACCTGAAAAATCATGTGCAACTGTCAATGTGATGATCTTTTTGAATACAAAATATATTGCTTGTTGTCCCAGGTGTTGTCAGTGCACTTTGCACAGATTAGTTGTTTGTATGGAAATCACTGACAGACATAAGAACCTGTGAACTATAAATGTGGATGTCATGCAGAAAAAGAATGTGTTGAAATTCACACAGGCTCATGGAGGTATTGATAGAAGCATATATCGTAATAACATCCCCCACTGGTGGCAGAACTGAGTTTTGGCCATCGTAAAGTCTTAGACTCTTTACTGCTATCTCTACTAATGATGGATTATTTCTGTTAATCTCTGATTTGAATAGCTGTAATAGCCTACCTATCTATTATTAATTACCATATCCATAGGATCTAAGCACAGAATTCTACACAAAAATCCTAGAAAAGAATTTTTCTGCAGAAAGAAACAAAACTAAACTGTTAGACCTGAAAGTTATTGAAATCACCCTATACATCAAGAAGCAGTGAAGGTGAAACACTCACCTATCATTCTTCAGTGAAGGAGACAAAGTGAGAACATGCCAACACCTTTTGCTTGCAGAGAAATGATATTAGAATTTAATTTTTTTTTTTCTGCAAGAAAAATTTGCTCCAGAAAAACAGCTTCTCTAGCTAATAAATAAATAAATAAATAAATAAATAGCATTGACAGCTAGCAACCATTGTTCTTGGAAACTAAACTAACTTCTGAATCTGAGTGTTTGTATTGCAAGAAAAGTCTATTGTTTTCCATAAGTAAACAATTTAACTAGTATTTCAAAAGATTAGGCTTTCCTTATGTCAGAATTGGAGATTTTTACACTGTGGAAAAGACCTTAAAATTACAAGACCTTTATCACATTTTCTCCATTTTTCTCTCGTTAGCTTTTTTTTCCCCCTATTTTTCCAATTCCTTCATTCCTTCCTTCCTTCCTGGAATCCTTCCTTCCTAGAATCCTTCCTGGAATCCTTCCTTTCTGTTTCACCCTTTCCCTTTTTTCTTTTCTTATTGTCATTGCTTAGTTAAGTAGCATGGGATGTTCCCATTGAAAATTATGATTTGAGCTGAAATAGCTGTGAATGATTGTTGCCTGAAGTTGAAGTGCAGTAAGAATGTTTGTATTCCTCCTATAGGAAAAAAAAAAATGGGGAAAGAAGACCGAAGAATGAAACAGGACCTTGAAAGACTGCAACTTTAGAGGTAAAAAGGGGATGAGCAATCTGTAGAAGTTTACTGCGAAAGAAAGCAGTGACTCTTGTATATTCAAACCCCGTGTGTTGTTGTTTCTCCAGTCTCTATGGTAACAATAACACAGGCAGAAGAGGAACGCTGAGGAAGGGCTGAGAGAAACAAAGCATACTTACATTTTCAAAAATACCTGGTCAATCTGTGTTGATGACTTGACTAAAATAGGCAAAATTAATTTTTTGAATCCTTAGCACTCAGCTTCACTAAATGGAGCTCTTCTGAGGTGTCTAAAGTTAGTGTAAGGTAGCCTGGATTCTGTAAAGCCATTAAAATGGAAAGAAACCCCATTATGCTGACTGTCAATTACGGCAACATTTCTCAGCCTTCTGTTGTAGTCCTGTAATGAAAACCCCACATTCTACACAATACTTCAAATACATGAATAAAATCCTTTGAATAGATCATGATATAGAACTCCTGTTCAGATAGAGATACAGATACAGTTGATAATCTACTGTTAGCTCATCAGACTGAAATTTGAGATCTAAAGCCCCATTTTTAATATATCAGTGACTTGGTTTTTAGTGTTACTAAGCAAATTACATGCTGTACCTTCCCCTGCATAAAATCATTGGCATAGTTGCAAATGTTGTATTTATAAAAAATTAAGTGAAACAAAATAAATTATTGCAGAACATTTCCCCCTATATTAGATTCAGATTTTTTGCAAATATTTTTGCATTCTTGAGAGTCCTCATGTGACACATTTCTGGCATAGAAGAAATGATGTAGCAGTCACTGCTCAGATTGAACCTAGAACAGAGGTGAAGTGTGCTATAGCTGAACAAGGACAGAAAAAAAGAAGCACAGGACCAAACACAACTGTGAAGGATAGAGTTATTAATATATAAATGCCGACTGTTTTCTTTCTCATTGACATCTCTTGAACTCTTATTATACCATTTATAAGAGGGACAAGGACATCTCTGACTAATTTTCAGCAATTTATGTAAAGTTCAGCTAGAAGGTATGTGAAATTAATTCCCTTTTTCCGGAAAGATCATCATGGGGGTGACTAGTAAAGCACTTCTTCACCAATACTTATTAGCTTGATTAAAAATAAAAATTCTGCTAGAGGATAGGATGCATTTATGATCACAGATTCAAACCCCATCTAAAAAGTAACAAAATCACTTTCATCCTTCAACATTGCATGTCTGTTCTGTATGGCTCTTGTTTTGGTTTCTGAGTTATATGGAAACCTAGTGATCCTGGAAATGCATGAACAACCTTTTCACCAGCTAAGAATTCTCCAGGACCTATACATTTCTAGAATTAAAGAATAAATCAATCCCTTTTCATAGCGAGATGCTCAGTGGTTGATCTCTCTTAGCTGCAGACTAAGGTGTGTATGGAACTACTAAGAGTTTGTCATCACTGGAGCTTTGATCTTTGCTACTCCACTGTATAAAGCAACCATGCCTAAATAGAAAACTAAACTTGGCATAGGAGATGTGGATTTAATTTTGTCAGCATAACAGTAAGAACAGTTAAATAATCTGTGTATTTATGCTGGCATGATGCTTTACTTGAAACAATTACCACCAACACCTTTTTAAAGGTAAGTAGGTCATTCTATTGCAGCACAAACGGACAAAATTAGGGGAAGTGCTCAAATTTTACTGACAGGTCTTGCTATGACAAAATACATCAGTTCTTTAAAAAAGAGAAAATAAATAAAAAAGGATAAATAAAAATAAAATAAAACTTTAAAAATATATAAACATATAAAAATTCTCTGTAAAGTAAGTAATAGAAAATATACAATTTCAATATTGACCTCTGAGTGAAAATAGTTAATTAGCAAGAAACCATTAAATTGGAAATTTGTATTATGAAATCTGATGATACTTTATCCAATAGACTTTAGTTGACTGCTACAAAATACAATCCATTGTGCTAACAATGTAATTAGAAAGGGAAAACATAAGTCTGCTTATTTTTTCTCCTAACAGACATTCCCCCTGATTATTATGTAAGTATCAGCCAATCAGATTTTTTTCTAAACATGATTTATAATCAATTGGAATTTCCATTATAATCCACATTTGTGTGCATTAAGAATTTTGTAGCTAGTTTTTTGGTAATAAATCATAATTGAGTTTCATATACTTTTGGATTAAAATAATATGTGTGCAAAATGTACTTGGAACACAGCCGTGCTCATAATGAAATAGAGAGAAGGTGTTTGCTGTCATCTGAAGGGACACCAAAAATATTATTATTTTCTGCTTTCTGCTACAGACATATCATTGTCCTGGATAGGAAAAGGAAAAAAAAAATACTGGGTTTACCTGTTTCTTATGAATTTGGAGAAAAGCACAACTTGAATTTTAATTTTTTGTCTAGGTAGAATGGCTCATGTCCATTCACTTCCTTCATCTTCTTTTAGTGTTTTTCTGTATGTTAAATATTTTATATTTTGAGGAAATTAAATAGAGAATTCAAATGTATGTATACTACACAGATTAAATTTATTTTCAAGAATTTTGATGTTTTCCTAATTAATGTTTCTCCAGATGTGAGATACATAAACAAGAAAAAAATCTATAACAGACTGGGACTGTTTAGTGTTATAATAGATAAGCAAATTACTTATAAAATAAGGGTATCTATAAGTAAAGATAAATATCATGCTAGGACTTCCTTGTACAGGATAATTTCTTGTATCATAGAAACATGTCTGAGACAAGTATTAGGATTATCTCATTAACAGAGATTTATCCATAAATTAACTGCAGTTTTTAAAGAAACACATGAATCTGAGGTGTTCTACTTTGACTGTGGCCTAGAGCTGTGTTTCCATTAGTGTCTAGAACTGCTATTCTCCTGGCTGAAGTAAACATCAGTCTTGCACTCCTACATAAACTAGGCCACAATCTAGAAATGAGCCTATCAGAATTATCTGAGCAGTCTTCATGAAGATTCATTACAGTATCCATTATAGAATATTTTAAGATGAATTGTCATTGAGTAAAATAAAAAAGATGTCTGAAGATACAGATAAGAGACAGTGATCTTTGTTTTAATAAGTGGCTTATTACTAGACTAGAGGGAAGTCTTCTCTTGTCCTAGTCAAGTGTTGATTTTCTTTATGGAGACATACATAACAGAAAATGTTAGAATATGTACTCTCTTTATATTCTAGCGTGGTTAAAGAGTTTTGTTTTAAAGAGGAATTTTAATTCCCTCAAATAATGGAGAAAACTGCTCAAATTCTTTTGGATTACTTAGGGTTCTCAGGTAATTACACTTAAAATGAAGGAAGAAGTGTGTCAAGAAACAGCTTCTAATTTAGTAATCATAGTGATTGAAATGATTGAAAACTTAATTTCTGGAGGTAAATAATTTATATGGCTGTCATCCTAAGTGCTCAGAGTATTTTTTAACATGAGAAAAAACTCCTGCCTGAATCACAGTTAGATTTTCATTCTGGCCTAACTCTCATTTCTGAAGTGATCTAGAGAAGCGTATGCCTTTAACAAAACCTTTGGTGGTGCAATCCCTAAATAAATGTGGTTACCATATCAGTCTGGTCTTTTGTAGATTCACTTGATCAGTCTTCCAATACCCTCTTTATGACATGCCTGACTATGCCCAATGAGGGCAGTGGACACCATTCTAAGCACAAATTTCCTTCTGGGATGCATTGATGCTGCCAAATATCTTCTTGTTTTGTTTCCAAATCTCTTGTTCAGTCATGTGATCTGTTTGTTAGTTTGTCCAGGGCTGTATTTGGACAAAATCAAGTTTTTATCTCTGAGACCAGACTGAGGAAGGGTTATGGGGATAGCTTGATCTGACCCTGATATATGCCAACAGCATTATCTATTACGGTTCCAATGTCATTAAAATCCTTCCTCCATCCACGCCAGTGTGATGTCATTTACACATTGTAGTGGGAATGGCATCTGACCTATATGGTCCTCAAAACCAATTTAAAATATTGCCTAGCATGGACCAAAACTATACCAAAGAAGTATTGTTGCAAATTTCAAATACATGTGCTGGTTATCCATGGTTTCTTATATGGGACAGCTAAGTCACAACATATGAACAAGTGGGAAATTTGGAGAAAACAGGATGTGGTAGAGATGCAGACACACTGCAGACATTTAGCCTCTGGAAAAAAATTTTTAGTTTCCATCACGAAGCTAGTGAGCCATATGTTAGATCCCAAAACGGATCTCTTTAGCACTGTTACCCGTTGCGTCCTTGTGGCTTGACTACAGAAATCATAAATCAGAAAGAAGTGTCATACTGTCATATAGCAATATCAGGAATGGACAACACAGGCCTTTCCTACAAAAGTTGGTTATTTTTAGTCCTCTTCTGATCAAGCTTCTATCCAAACTTCTTCTCCTGCAGACCCCTAATCTAATCTCAGTCAGCAGTATATTAACTGCTCCCTTAACAAACCTATCCTGAAATGCTACAAAAGGACCTAAGAAAGGTAGGGCAATCACCTTAACCAGTTTCCAGAAATGGGGATTTTTCTCCAATGAGATGAATGCTTGTACTGGAAAATTAGCTATGAACCTTTTCCTGTTGAAAATAACACATATATGCTGAATGAACTATGGAAACAGAATATAACTTTAACCTCACATCCTCTCCCCTTACACTGTATCAGCCTCTAATTTCTAGAATTATTTTCAGTAAACAATTTGGTATATTCATACTTTGCAATTAATATTTTAAAATATAAATGTAGCTCATCCTACTTGTTCATTTCACCAAACATGATGCTTACACATGCCACATTGAAAAGTGTGATCAGCTGTTTCAATTAGCTTGAAAATGTTTCAAATTCATTTTAGACTTTCTCTTAAAATGCTGGGGTACAGAGAGAAATAAACCATTAAAACATATTCTATTTTTCCCTCTGGACTTGAGGAGTCTACAGAGCAATAACTCAGAATAACAAACAAACAGAAAAGCAGCCAGACTGTCATGACGGCCATTCTATTGTCATAAATTTGATGCCCCTTGGAATATTTTTTTTAAGGACTGGAAAGGCAGAAAACTAAATTCTGCTCTCAGTTACCATGGAACAACCCCAGCTTTACTCAGTTTCTTCACAATAATGAGGACATATTTTATACCTGAGAAAAATTGAGTTTATTGAGTTTATAGTCAATACTACTACAAAAAAAAAATGCGCATAGCAAGTTTAGTTTATTGTTACTGATTTGCAGTAGTATATGCAAGAAGTAAGGGCAACGGCTGTAATCATACAATGAAGAATATTATTTTTTGAACAATACATGTTGTCAGTGAAAGGAAATTATGAGATTTAATTAAATGTTTTCTTTCACTTTTGGTGTGACGTACAAAGAATATCAATGGAACACACAATTTATTGCTCCCTTCCTTTATTTTTTAATGTGAATTCCATTTACTGAAGTACCTGTTCTTTATCCCTGTTACGTATATAGTTTGTACAGTAGATCATGCTGCTAGATGGAGGATTAATAACAGTAAAATAAATGTGTGGAAATTGTAATCCAGTTAATCAGAGTCCCCACACCTTGCATTTGCTGCAATGCTCAAGAAAGAAAGGGAACTCCATCTAGTGATGTGTGAGCTGCCCAACAGATTGTCTTTTACAAAGAATTTTGTACAAGAAATGAAGTCTCTCCATAGTCAGACCTGACCCTAATTTTCTTCTGTTACTAAACTTCTTTATTCATGGCAGGGAATTTGAGGAGGAAACAGAAAAGAAAACATGCATGTAGTTACCTATAAATTACTTTTGTGAACTTTCCTATCTCTTAGAGCCTTTTTCACCCTCATATGTGTAAACTTCTTGGAAAATCTTCCACGTGCATCTGTTACATGCATCATTCTGAATCAGTGACCTGTACTGTCTCAGAAGAGTTAAAAAAATGCACAATTGAAGTAGTTTAAAAGTCAGAGGTTCATCCTAAAATAGCCAGAATCATTGATGAATTAATTTGAAAATTAGGCCTTGTATTGGTGAAAAAAGCCAATCTTAATTGAAAGGAATAGAGCCTGATACATTTATGATTGCTGGAAATGTAGAAAGTCATAGATAGCATCTGTACCAGATGGAATTTGTGCATAACTCTGACACAATGACCCAGAGGCACTGACCTACCATCTAACCTGGGCATGGCAGGAATCTGCACAGGAAAAAGATTAAAGCTTCCCAGCAATCTCAAAACTGAAAAATATTCTGGAAATTAAAAGAAAATTTTCATCTTCATTTAACTGGGCTTAAAGAGGACTCAAATAAGAGTCCAATGCTTTGGGCCACTTGCTACTTGTAAGGACTATTTGCTTACCCTAAAAAGTGAAGAAAATGTCACTGTTCTTCAGAGCAATTTATTTTTCAATTAAAATTATTACTTTCTTCAAACAGATTTTGTTTATTCATAAATGCATTCTATTATAGGGCTTGACATTTTGTCAGTAGCAGCAGATAGAAATTAGGCTTGTCTTAGAATAAGACAAATTTGCATTGCAGAAGATCCTAAAAAATTGTTTTTTGTTCATAAAGAAATCGGAAGTGATTCAGTTGAAAGTTATCTTCACTGTAGTCTTGAAGATCAAATCTATTTTTTTTAACCTCCTATGGTTCTTTGGCATTCCTCTGCTTATTTTTATTTCTCTTCACTGGATTGTCTTCATTTCCACATCTTTTTTAGAGGGCAGAGCCTTTTAAGAAGCATGCTATTGATGCTGCAGGTATATTTTCCCATAATGTGTGCAAACTATTGTAGCTAGGTTTGTTTGAGTTTTGCTTTCACCCTTTTCCCTGTATCATGGTCTACATTACTCTTTTATATTTTCCATACAGTTTTTTACAAAACTCTTATAGTGTTTTCCCCCCAATCTTTCCCAAAGCTTCTGATATACATTTATCATTATAAAAAAGGCAGCTATCTTCATCTAATTTATTTTTTAAAAGAATTTCTCAAATTTATAAAAATCAGGTCAGTTTTAAGCCTCTTTACCAACTTAGTTTCTTCCATGTAGATGTAATAAGCATTTGTGAAAATATGTAGCCATTTAATTCTTGTCTCTGTCTTAGGGCAAGTTTATCTAGATGATTCTTCATTAAAAAAACTATTTTAAAAAAGGGTGAAAAGATAATTCAAAATTATCTCATCCAAAAGACCTTTTATTTATTTGAGTATGACATAAAATAATAATTCAATTACTTTTTCATTAATATTTTAAATTCTGCATAAACTCTTTCCTATGTTTAGATTTCAAATCTAAATCTTTTCTTCTGTTCTGTGTTTGCCTACACAGTTCTGGAATCAGGGAGTCAACACAGGGGGGGACTTCTGATAGAAGATGTCAGAGGTTCCCTTGAAGTTAGATTAAATCAGAGTCAGCCAGCTTCAGACAGACACACTGCACGCCAAAGCTGAGCCAGTGGTGGCAGTGCCTCTGTGATAACGTATTTAAGAAGTAAAAACTGCTGCAAAAAAGTCATCCAGGAGATGAGTGAGAATATGGGAACGAAACTGCCTTGTAGCCAGCAAGGCCAGTGAGGAGGAAGGGGTGGGAGGTGCTCCAGATGCTAGAGCTGAGATTCCTCTGCAAGCACTTGTGAAGACCACGATAAGGCAGCTTGACCCTGAAGATCATGAAGGTCTACAGGGAAGCAGAGATCCAAGTGCAGCCTGTGGAGGAGTCCACACATGAGCAGGCAGATGTGTCCTGGAGAAGTCTGCCAGCCATGGTGCCCTAACCCCCTGCATTGCTCAGTGATCTATCCCTGTCCTTATGTTTATCCATAAGAGTTTTGCTGTATTTTCTCTTATCTGTGCAGCTGAGGAGGGGTAGTGATAGAGTGCTTGGTGGGCACAGACAAAGTCAACTGATCTCTCTGCCATAGCAGCTTTTCTTTTTAAACTTACGTTGACTAGCTTGTTGTAATCCCTTCATTAAAAACTGTGCTATACAATTCCTCCTTTAGCTGGTAACTCATCTTTTACAAGACCATGGTGACAAGAACAATGATTCAGTGTGTTTTAGTATACTCTCGTTAAGTAGTATAGAATAAAATTTGTCTCAGAATCTAAAAGTGTCTAATTGCCACATATTCTCATTAGTTTCTTGTTCCCCAGGATGAAATTTGATTCACTTGCCACCATTTAAAATTGTTATAGGCATCTGATTATTTAGTCATTTTTATTGCAAGCCACTGATAACTAGTACAGCTGACCATGATCATTACCATAAATACAAGGGTTGAAGTAACATCTCCTATGTGTATTCTTCTTTTCTCTTTTAGCTGAACTATGTGCAGTGTGGTGAGCACTGCATGGCATGGTGTGGTTTCTAAATATAATTGATTAATTTTAGGAGTAAGGTATCCTTCATATTCTTCTTCATGGAAGAATTTAAGGGGTAAAGTATCCTTTCCAATTTTTACATTTTTAGTTCTGTTGACAGCTTGTGGTATTGGGTTAGTTTTCTCTTTCTGGTAGGTAGGACATGTAGGAGTGATACTTGTGCTCTGTGATTGCTGTGTCAAAGACAGCAAATGGGTTTGGCAATATTATTTTTAATGTAATTTTAAACACATGAAAAAGGCCTTCTTTCTCTATTTTTTTTTTTTTTTACTTATTTGCTTATTTGTTTTAGTAGTACTAGTAGTGGTAGTAGTTCTTGAGAGCTAGGTGTGGGGAAACCATAAAATAAATTTAGAACTAGAAAGTTTTAATCTGGGGGGAGTGGGACTCTTTGATGTCCTCCTCATTTGCCAGCCAAAAAAGCCACTAACTTTAGTGAGTAGTAGAGGAGGATAAATCTGTTCCTTGAACAGGAAAAGTATACAAAGGGTACACTTAGAGGTGTTAAAACTTCCTATGTTGTATACACATATAAATACATATACACACACATAGAGAGATACATATATATTTCATATATATATATGTATAATGTACATATCTAAGAAAAATAGATTTATCTATCTATGATAATGAATTTATATTTCAGATACATTCTTAGACACCTTTTCCAGGCTATGGAGAGTTTTCAGTTATTAAAAAGGTATTTTTCATCTGTGAAAATTTGGATTAGTTACATTTTCTTTCTGAATTTTATAGAGTAAATATCAATGAAAAATAAAAATTATATGTTTTCTGTGATGTACATCTAGGTTCAGTTTGTGCAAGCCTAGAAAAGTATTTGTATATGGCACAATATTTGTTTTCACTAGGTATTTTAAAAATTCATCTCTATACTCTTTAAGCAAGCATCTCTATACCCTTTGACATTTTATCTAGTTTACAATATAACAATTGCTACCTGAGGGTAGCAAGAATATAAACTAATAGACTCTTATCTTGAATAAAAATAATTACTATCTTTTTTCATCCAACAGTGTCTCAGTGGAAAAACACTAACAAAACAGATCACATCATTCTATTTAAATGTGCTGTGTGTCCACATTGTAACTGAACTGGCCCAAGGACTGATGTTTTCAATATTGTAGAAACTATCTACTAGGTTATGGCATCTGATTTCAAAAAAAAAAATAAAAATAGCTGTAACACTGCTACTTAGTCAAGGGTAGAAAAATAATCCTTGAATCATTCTCGTGTAATCTGTTCCGGAAAAGATATGAAGAGGCATGAAATAGAGCACATGGGGTTTTAGATCCAAGAATACATCAAAATGTGCTACTAGAAATTGATCTTAAAAGGGAATTCATGGCTACTAAACCTTGTTTTTATATATATATTCTTATTTGTTATTTTCCTTTGGAGCCAAACATTTTAGAGATTATGAAAATAATGGATGACTGTAGCTTAGACAGCAGCAGTTGGAGAATCACATCTAAAAGAGGGGCTCATTAAAACTGTGAAAGGGAAAAAAAGAGTTCTCACTAAAGTTAAAAGTGAGTGAGTAGAGGTAATTGTACCATTTTACTTTTTTTCTTCACATAAAATGCTATGTGTTGGAGTGCTCTACAAATAAAAGTGGCAGATAATGAAATAATGGAAAAAAGTAGATTCAAAATTAGTGCCAGAGGAATGATCACACTCTTTGACTCTGGTGTTTGGATGCGCACTCTGTCAAGGGAACATGTTGAATAGAGTAGACATCTTGGTCATTATCATAGAACAATGCTAGACAGTTGTAAAGAACAATGCTAGACAATGTCTGAATTGCCTTATTTTTAATTTTGCCACCTTAAGTCCTTAGCTTTGCAGTGAGGTAAATTCTTTATAGGAGAGAGAAGGAAACAGGCTGTCAAGGTGCCTGCTAAATGATCTGGAGTGTTTACTATGTGTTTTGAATGCACAAATCTATAGGTGAGGGAAAAATGGCTCTATTTTAAAACTATTTAGGAATCCTTTGTCCACTGACAAATTTGCACAGCCAATTCTATTCTAAAAGAGACATTTTTAGTGGCACTAATTTCTTTAAATGCATTCTATCAATTAGTATCACCATTGCATATCCTTTGATATTACAATCATACGCTCCTTACTGGGAAAATATTTATATTTGTAGATTTCTTTATTTGTTGCACTTCACAGGCCTTTTGAGATGCCATAGAACACAAGATGCAAGAAGGAATTTAAAATATAAACCATATTTTTTAGACAACAAGTAAGATTCCATACAAGAGTAGCAATATTGTGTCACCATGACCTTTGCTGAGGAAAAACAGATTGTCTTCTCTACATGGCCATCTAAGGCACATAAAAACTTATTCATAGAGATCTTAGAGACCCTTGGCATTACTGGAGAGAAGTATTTCGTGGTAGATATAACCAGCAGCTTTATGAATCTTGGAAGTATTTTGAATTTGACAGAGCTATTTCAAGAGGGGTTGAAGATAAGCTTTGTAAGAAAATCTGACATGCACCTCACCAAGTTCTCAGCATGGTAAGAAGTATTTAACTACTCAGATTGCCACTGGGGAGAGTGGTAGCACAGACTCTGTCTCTAATGTCTACACCAATTTTTTTTTTTCTAGGATGGATAACAATTCTTTCCTGGGGGAAAAAAAGTGATGTAGAGCCCAAGGGCTGGAAATGGCTACCTGCTCCCTCTCCCACTCCCAACCCAAAGAATAGAAATTCAGATATCCTGTCTCCAGTGTTTCCTCTTCTAACAGTATTTCCTCAGCATCCTGCCTGCATCAGCTGCCATTTTGAGGAAGGCAAGTTTCATTAGTTCAGAACTGGGATGCTCAAGACTTAATAAAGTTGCCTAGGTTTCTAAAGTTATCCGTGATTATGCCTGCCTTATGTACAACAGTTTAACACATCTAACTACAAATGACTGAATGCTGCATACAGAAGACAAGTGTGAAGAATATACAAGGGCAATTCCATTTGTTTTGGTGAGTAGTATCAAACCAGTTGATAAGATGTTTAATAAATACTGTTTCCAGCATAGTTTATTGTTATTTCTAATGTGATGCACCCACTTCACAGAGCAAACTATATATTTTACAGTTTTCTTCTAAGAGTCAGGATTGTGTACAATCAAATTAATCAAAGATGAAAGCAGAAGAAGTGGATTGTAATTGGCCTGGAGCTCCTGGCATCAAAATATGAAATTATTATAAAAAAGGTCTTCAAAAGTCATAAAAACTGAAGGGGGGCATGAAAGGCACAACATTATTTGAGTGGAGAAAACAGGTATGGAAATTATTGCTGCTCCCTTGGTGGAGAAAAAGAACTCATCTCTCACATGTGAATGAGATAGTTCTCACAATTGACATTACCTTCTGAAATCACTTTGATCATTAGGGTTCCAGTGGCTGAGTTAAGAGAAAAAGAAAGATGCACATTCTGACACTAAAGCAGTGTAAATGTATTCCTTCTCAATGACAGACGGACAAAACAGATCATTTTATAAAGAAGCATTTTACTGAAAAAATTTTCAGCTTTGTAGTTCCCTGGGAAAATGAAGAGTAATGTAAAAACTGGACAAGATTAAATGAGCTTTTTTATTTCACATATTGACTGCACAAGTCACTTTCAATAAATCTGCGGCTTGTAAGGCTTAAGGCAGCACTTTGTTGACTTCAAGAAGGCTGATACAAAATTTTCAGTTTAGTAAGACAGCCTTCTGGAACCAGAAACTGAAGTTTATTCTGAAGAATATATTTGAGTGTGTTTTCCAGTATGTAAGGGAAAGAAACATGAATTAAGTGTAACAGGTCTGTCACGGAATGGCTGTCAAGACAATCTGATAAGAAAGTTACTTTTTTCAGACCAGTATAGAATTAAATCTCTGCAGTAAAATGAAGATATGTATATGCTCTTTTACCAGATCTTGGTAGTTTCCATCACAATGTAGTACCCCAAAACCTGAGTTGAAACTAAACTAATGATTTCAGTTCCTAGGGGTAAAAAAACCAAGAATCAAATCTACATCTCGAAGTAAAATAGCACTCAAATTCATGTTTACATTAAATGCCCAGCAAGGCCTTTACCCCAGCAGTGTCTCTGGGGAAGAGGAGCATGATGGTCATAGTCTGCTTGAGGAGATCTGGATCTGACTTGGTTTTTTCCCCTGGAAAGTGTTTTGGTGAGTTTTTTTGGTTGGGGTTTTTTTTGGGTTTTTTGTTTTTATTGGTTTGTTGGTTGGTTTTTTTTTTTGTTGTTTTTTTTTTTTTCCTGGAAACTAACAGAGTAGTCAAACAATTGCAGGCTGCTTCCCCAGTAAACAGGTTCCAGCAACATTTGCCTTGAAAACTTGGACATTACCTGCTGATCCATGGAAGCTGATGGAGATCCCTTTCTTTTCTTTCCATGACATGCCAGAAAAACAATGTCCAGATGACACTGACAGCGTGAAGGAAACAGACTTATGTATTAACTGAATTCTTTTTATTTCTGCTCCTGCCCTTTGTTCCTCTGCTGACTAATTAGCTGACATTGAATTTTTTTCTCCTGCCATAATGTATCTGCTTGCTGGCTGACCTACATGAGAGGTGTCAGAGGTCAACAGAGTTTTTTCTAGGATAGCAACCACTGTAACCCAAGTTAATACTATTAGATAGTTAGAGTAGAGGATATTTAGCAGATGATGTCTCGGTCTAGAACGTTGATACCCACCATCAATGCACCCAAGATCATTGGAAAGAATTACCTTGTAAAGGAGCTTCTGAATCTTTTCTCTAGAAAACATCTAGACAAATGTTCCATACTAGAAACACAATTTAAAAAAACACAAATTAATCTGAAATAGAGTGAATTGCTCAAACCACCAACTGTTGACATAACAATCCCTTAGGAAGGGAGGAAAAAAGCTGAATATTGCTACTTCTTGGCTCTGCTTTTAAGACTTTTCCAATAACAATGCGGCACATGACAACAGCCTTTATGCTGTTCAAAACCAATGCTAAGATTGCAAACGACAGCAGCAGAATGAGGAGGATGTAATCTCTTCCATTAAATGTGAGAACTGCCTCCACTTAAATTCTGTCTTAGTGTTTCACAGATTGTATGTCTGGCAATCAGAAGAATTAATTC
Organism: Erithacus rubecula; assembly: GCF_903797595.1. Classification (NCBI taxonomy): domain Eukaryota; kingdom Metazoa; phylum Chordata; class Aves; order Passeriformes; family Muscicapidae; genus Erithacus; species Erithacus rubecula. The sequence goes on from NW_027635860.1 coordinate 11,320,067, forward strand.
TGAGTCCCCATTGAGTGCTGTGATCACATTATTTCCTGATTATCATTTATTTATTCTTAACTGTGTTATATTATTTTTGTCCGTGTATGTACTGTAATAAGCAGTATTAGCACTAGAATCTTACCAACAGCCCAAAATCTTTGAGTCAGCATATGAAAATTATAATCTAAATTTTGCTTTACAGCATAAAATCACTCTGAGCTTTCCATTTTTTGTGAAAATATGAAGTGAGATACTGCTTCTGGTATTTTAATGCTATGTGATTTTATTTCTTCAGCTTTTTATAATGACATTACATAAATAATTTTCATTTAAAATGTTAATTAATCTATGACTTCAACAATAGAAAAAAAAATTAACATTCAGTGAAGCCCCTTGTGCCAGCAGAGAATTGCTATTCAGGGAACTCAGTTGCCTGCTTAAAATTTAGATAACTTTGAGGAGTGTTGTCCTGGTTTAGGGCAAATTTGGGAGGAGACCTCTAAATGGGGTATTGATAAAATCTGATAACCTTTTAGCATATTTGAGTAATTTGCTTAACACTGATATATCTGCCATCTATCTGTTACAACTTAATGCCTTTAAAAACCTCTCAGTTTGACCTTGTCTTGCAGCTAGGTCATAGAGCAATTATAATACATTTCAAAAAACCATATGTAAGTCTATATAAGTCCTATAAAAGTTCATTGTGTATGCTCACTCCATAATGTGTAAAGAAAGCTGGGAATCTTTAAGGTACCTCATAGATATAAATAGATATCTCAGTATAATTCCATGATATACTGGACTCAGAAGTGAGCCAATTTCAGCCTTTAAGATTGCTCCAAATCCAGGCCATAGTATTGCAACACTGCAAACCAGGTAATAGGCATGAATAAAAGGAAGGTTTCAGATTGATGGAGGGAAGTGTAAATACGTAGAGCAAAAAATACAACTTTAAATGCACTGCTTTGTAAGCAAAAAACTCTTTGATAAAACTGAGTTTGTCCTGTAAAATAGTGATTCACTATTATTGATTCAGGGCCACAGTTAAGTTTGCAAAGCAAAATATTTTTATTGAAGATATTAATTTTAATCTGATCTGGGAAAGAAAAATGAAAATAATTAGAGATTATTAAATGGATAAGAAAGCAGAAACTTACCCTGTAATGAATCTTTTGAAAGCTAAGGTACTCTGCTTTTACATACTTATTTTACATTTATCTGATCACATGGAAAAATTAATATTACAAATGTAGGAATCTTAGTAACTATTTCTGACTCATTAAGGTGTTTTAAGAAAAAGGTCAAAGTAAATGGGACAAATTATTACATTTTTACTTATTTATTGCCACATCCATTCATTAAAGATATAGATTATGATCACCTGGTTTTTCTTCTCTCCTCTTGACATATAAAGAGAAAAAAAGAGGAAAAAAGAGAGTCATCATTAAAGAAGCTCATTCCAAAATGCACCTTGCCTTGAATAAATTAGTCTAGTAAGTGAGATCGTGAATTTTAAAGGAGATACATGTGTGACTGAAAAAGTTAACTAAATGGTTTTGTGAAAAATTTTTTTTTGGGGGGGGGATCGCAAATGTTTCTATAGTGCTATATTAATCATGGAATTAATTAAAAATAATCTCGTACCAATCCCCCTGCTTTGTACAAGGACACTACCACCAGACTAGATTACTTAGACCCTTGCAACTAGCTTTGAACAACTCCAGGGAGGGAGCATCCACAGATTCCCTGGGAAACCTGTTCCAATTCTTCACTACTCTCTGGGAAAAGAATTTCTTCCCAATGTCTAATCTATATCTAATGTTTTCCAGTTTAAAAAAGAAACCCCTTGTCCTATAATCACAATCCTTGATAGAGTCCATTGTCACTTTTATGTAGGCTCCTTTAAAGCACAGAAAGGCTGCTATAAGGTCTCATTGGAGCCTTCTCCATGCTGAACTCCAACTCTCTCAGTCTTTCTTCATAGAGCAGGTGCTCCAGACTCCTTAATAATTTTTGTGGATGTCCTCTAGGCCCACTCAAGCAGATCCATGTCTTTTTGTGCTGGGGACCCCAGGCACACATTGCCAGGACATATTCAGATTTTCAGCATTACCCCAGGTCCTTGGCAGAACTTCTATCAATCTAATGAGCCAGACTCTCTCTGTGTTTGGAACTGCCCTGACCTTGCACTAGGCTGTGTTGAAGGTTAGCATAGACCCACCTCTCTAGTCTGTCAAGGCATGTCTGATTGGCATTCCTTCTGTCTGGAGTACCTAGACTACTAAACCTGGTGTCATCCACAGGTTTGTTGAGTGTATGATCAATCCTACCATCCATGTCCCCAGAAAAGATAATACTGGTCCCAACACAGACTATCTACTCTCCTTTTTCCTTGAAATAGGTGGTTATATCTCCCTTCTTCCAGGAACTGGGAGCTTCACCACTCTGCCATGACTTTTCAAATATGATGCTCTTCATTGTCACTATTATCATCACATATACTGATTCATCAGTAGGATACAGATATGCTAGGATGGGTTCTGTAAGTGGCTCAGTCATCTGTACCAGTTTCTGGCCAGGAAATTGTAGATTTGAAAATGCCATGTGTTGGTGCCACTGTGCTATATACAAGATTAGTGAAAGAACATACGTTTTAAGTACCACTTATAACTTTTGCTTAGGGCTTGTTACAGTTCAATCAAATGGTAGGAGATGCTCAGTTGGAAAGATGCAGGAACTTAAGCAAGTATGGATGTCCCTAAATCATGGTACTGCTGCCTGACATATTGTCTGGCCAATGCAAAATGCAACCCAGAGAAGGTAAGCCTTAACTAACTTTTGAGTCATTATCATGTTATTTATTATCACAAATAATAAATGTTTTTCAGTCTAATGAAGATGAAAAAAGATTAGTATGTTAACCATCTGTGGAAACTGCAGATTCAACCATTTTAATGAATTCGTTTAATCAGATAACTAGCCTTGATCCCCCCTGTTCTCTGTGCTATATTTCTAGAAATATTTTGTGAAACTGCTAGATATTTCTAAAATGTTGGTTTCCGTAATAGATTAAGAAGTTAAAATTACCTTTAGAATCAGATCCTGAAGGTTGATGGACTTGTATAGAAACTTCCACAGTGAAAAGAGTGGTTTAGCTCACAAGACCAATAAGCACACACACTGATGTTTGAATTTGTGAATCCTGCATTGACAATTGGTTTCCCAGTGCAAATAAATATATATTTTCACTAAGAAAAGCTACCAGAAATATGTGAAAATCCTTGAAACACTTCAAATTTTGTATTTAAAGTTGGCTGGTAGCAGTCAAGAATGGAAGACAGCATGATTCTTCTTAAGTGAAGCATCTCTGAGAGTATTTCAATATAAGGATAAGATCACACAAATCTAGCACTTCAGTAACAATATTAGTAGTGTTGTTATCAATAAGAATTAGTTTTATTTAATTTAGTATTCAAATGATACAAGAGCTCAAGCTGTGCTAAGCACTGCAGAAGCACATAAGTAACTTCTGATCTTATGTATTTGTTGTGGAGTGATATAAAAATATGTGGAAACCAATTTTAAAATTGAAAACACCAAACAAAAGAAGCACTGATGAAATAATTATTGCTCAATTATTGCCAATAAGCACTCAGAAACAGATTAGTGTTCTATAGTGCTCCAGGAACTAAAACTAGAAAATATTCATCTGGGCACCTGTTCAGACAGATTTTTCATTCTTAAGCAGTTATCACTCAAGCAACAATCATCACACATATAAAGAAAACAATTGACATACATACTTACAAAGTCTTTTACTCTGAAAATAACACTTTGCATTTATGGTTGAATGTATTTGCAATTAACCTCCAAAATAATTTATGATATTATGATATATAATTTGATTAAGATCTCCAAAATTACTATTTAGTTGTCTTTAGATCCTGCAAGGCCTGGATGACTTGGGTTTGCATTTCTTTCTTCTAAATTAAAAGTAATAAGAAAGAGATACCAGACTTCAGTTTTACAAAGTTTAACTGCTGTTAACAACCTCAACAGAGTTCTCCTTTTTCCCCTGAATCATCAGTTATAAATATTATTGTCTACTCTAAGGGGGAAATTCCTTGATAGTACCTTGGCAAAAAAACTAACAAATGTCTCCATCGTGACTTTTTTTTTTTTCATCTGAGTAATACTTATTAATCACCACTGAAAACTGAAATTATTTGAATAGAGATGTAGGGACTACCATGGTAGTGTTGAGATTTTTAGCACTGAAAAACATTAGAGTTGGAAAAGGAATTCAAAAATTCTTATCCTTATGGTATATGACACTTGGGAAAATGTGCCTTTTAGGTTACTCCATATGTTTGTGCCTGCACAAAAACAGATTGTGGAAGAGTGAACCTTAAAAAAAGGCATAGAGGAAGAATATGCAGCAACTGTTCCAGAAAAAGCCCCATATGATTGCTCTCCTACACAGATTTTTCAAGCATATATGTGAATAAAAACAGTGTTTGTGACCCTTAATTGAGTATATGTACTGAATGCTAACTCAGACTCATTCAGAAGTTAAGGATTATGTGACTTTTAAAAGGGGGCTGTTGAAGAGGTGTTAACTAAATCCTGCTTGAAATAAATGTCTGAAAGCAGTTATTAATTTAAAGTTTTGGCTTTTCTGATTTTTTTTTTTCTAACCAACTTTAAACCTTTCACCTCAGTTGGGTACTTAGTACACAATAATGGTATTTATAGAACAATGGGTTTTCTGTAAATGATACTAAACTCAAAGAGGTTTTCAGGAAAAAGCCAAACCAAGCATATATTAAACTGTTTACATTTGGTTGTTTTCCACTATCAATTATTGTCTAGATAGAAAGAGCAAAATTGAACCCCTACCAATTTTTTTTTTTTTTTTATTTTCAAACTTAAACACCAGGTATTTCATGTTTGGAAGTAATTATGTAGTCTGTCTTGTCTAAACTGAAAAAAAAGCTCTAAATACTTCTGTGTGGAATAGGCTGCATCATTCAAAATGTCACTAGAGACACAGAAAGTATAATCATTGCCAAAACAAGATTCTGGAATAACACCCATAGTTTTTGTCTCCGGACCCAGTCTAATTGGCCCATGTTTCCCTTGTTCTGGAGACCTCAGAGCTATATTGAGCACCATAAGTTGGGTTTTTGAAGTGCAGAGAAGAGGAATGGGATGTCCTTGTTCTGAAAACTCACAAGGAGCACTAGAAAGGTCAGGTTTCACACAAAACAGTTCTGGATTTCAGCTCAAGGTTGCTCAAATACAGTTTGGTGTTTAGGGTGTTTTGGAAGACTGACATTGAGGATATGAGTTACTTGGGGCAGAGAAGTCCATTGCACAGATGTGTGCAATAGTAGAGTACACTAGAGCATAATACTATAAAGAAGGAGAGTAGGCAAAACCACGACACTTTGTAATTTTTAAGAAAAAAAAATATTTTGCACCTCTTCAGAACTCATCTTTCTCTATACCAAAATATCTTTCTTGGCAACAGGTGTTAAAAAGAGAAGATATCCAGAAATCCTGCATAGAGACTTTAAGTTCCTGAAAGGAAACAGTTTTTAGACAGAAATCTAATAGTCTCTAAGATGTTTTTTTTCATGGTTTAATTTTGTTTTGAGATATGCAATTTTTCTAATGTTCAAATGATTCAGGCTTACGAATTCTGTAAGAGAATCAGAAAATATGTTCCAATGCCAAGACTTTAATTCTAAGCTTTTTTACATCTAACAGAACAGTTTCTATATTTTCTTCTTGGTCCAATTTTATTCCTGTTTTGACCATATCCATGAGTTTGTTGAAATGATTGTGATAACTTCATATAATTAAATGGCTTGTTGAAGAGAATGTGTCCTAATTGAGGCATATGCTTAAATGTACTTTATCAACTCTAAAAATAGGTAATCCTAAAGTGCCAAATTGAAATAAAAAATAATTACACAGAGATTTTTCTTGTAACATATTGAATAAAAAAAATCACACGTAGCTAGGAAAAGAAGTGAAATAAAACACCTTCCTCTCAGAGAATTTGATTCTGATTCATAATTTTCTGAAAAACAGCCTTTTGTCTGCAGTTAAGTAACTGTCAGGGTTAAACCCCAGCCAGCAGGCTAGCCCCATGCAGCTGCTCACTCACTCCTGCACCAGCAGGATCAGGGAGAAAATTGCAAGAGTAAAAGCTACAAAGACCATGGGTTGAGTTACAGAGCATTTGATTGGGGAAGCAAAAGCTGCACACACAAACAAAGCTAAACAAGGAATGAGTTCATAGCTTCCCATGGCTGGGCAGGTGTTCAACCATTCTAAGCAGAGCAGGGACCATCACATGTAATGGTGTCTTGGGAAGACAAACACCATCACCCCAAATGACCCCCCATTTCCTCCTTCTTCACTCCACCTTATATTCAGAGCATGATATCAGATAGTCTGGAATATCCCTGTGGTCAGCTGGGGTAACCTGTCCCAGCTGTGTCTCCTCCCAACCTCCCCCACACCCCCAGCCTTCTCACCACCATGGCTGTACAAAAAAACCCAGAAAAGGCCTTGGCTCTGTGCAATTCCTGCTCAGCAATAACAAAATCATCTCTGAATTATCAACCCTATGTTCAGCACAAATCCAAAACACAACCCTATACCAGCTATTGTGAAGAAAGCTAACTCTACCCCAGCCAAAACCAGCACATTAACATACAGCATTTAATAGTATGTTTTAGTAAATATGTATTAATTCCACCAAAAAGAACATAAAAATGTGTCACTACTGTCAAAAACCAAAAGTTTAAAAATATATATATGTAGCTTTTTATATTTTTATTTGCATATATTAAAAAAATACGAAAGAAATTGGCACAGCAGTATATTATGATAGGAAAATAGTTTGTGTTTATATGTGCATGTAAGTAAATAGATTTATATGTAGGTAAATAGATTGTAGGGAGTCTTTTAGTGGTTGCTGAATGCTGTGACATCAATGTTTTCAGAAAAATGTTGAAAAAAATAGGTATTTAATTTTTGCTTGAATTTAAAAAATATGCTTCAAAGTAGAATCATAGGATCATAAAATGTTTTGGCTTGAAAAGGGCCTTCAAAGATCATCCAGTCCAACCCACTTGCCTTAGGCAGAGACATCTGTCACTAGACCAGGTTGCTCAAAGCCCCATCCAACCTGTCCTTGATCACTGTCAATGATGTATCTCACTTCTCACATAGCAAAGAATTTCTTCTTTTTATTTAATCCAGATTGGCCCTCTTTTTGTTTACAATCATTGCTTCTTGTCCTGACACTATACGCTTTGATTAAAAGTATCTATTTATCTATCTATCTATCTATCTATCTATCTATCTATCTATCTATCTATCTATCTATCTATCTAAATTTATATTTTGAAAGTCTGTCATAAGGTCTCACCACACCCTTCTCTTTTCCGAGTGAATTTCCTCATCTCTCCAGCCTTTTGTCATAGGCAGAATGCTCCACCACTTTGATTGTTTTTGTGACCCTCCTCCAGACCTAGTTGAATTGACCCAGGTTTTTTCTTGCATCACCTGCCTTCAGCTGATAGTCTTGCTTAGGACATGGTTGACTTTCTGATATGCAAGTACACATTGCTGGATCATAATGAATGATCCACCAATACACTCGGTTCCTTATCTGTAGGGCTTATCTCAATCAATGCATCTGCCAGCCTATATTTATAGCAGGTATGGCACCCAAACCAGATGCAGGTCCTTGCTCTTAGCCTGGCTGAACTTTAGGAACTTCTCGTGGGCCCAAAGCCTTTCAAGGTTACTCTGTAGGACATCTTGTCCCTCTAGCATACTTTCTTTCTTGATATTTTTTTTTATACTCCCTTTTGCAGGTAGTGTAGAAATGCAGGCTAACTCATGAATATTGGTTAAGAATGTTTTTCCTTTACATGAAAACTCAACACAGAAAATATCTGAGTCAGCCAAACAATGCACAGAAATAAAAATAACTCAATCCTCCCTTTTCCTTCTTATCCCATTACATGACAGATCCACCAGTCACTGATTCATAAGTATGATATGAATACGCAAATATGCATGGATAAGTTAATACATAGAGAGAATATTTATAGCTAAATACTGAGAAAGGAATGTAAAGAGAGATGTAAAGTGTTTGGCCTTCTACAGAATCTTTAGTTGGCACAAATATTCAGTGTTGTTTTTCAGAAACTGAGATTTTACCAACATTAATAAATGTAGAATATTTGGTCCAAATTTTAACATTCCTGGAAGTTGTAAGCATTAGTTTTACTCCAAAGGAGATCACGTCCTTTATCATTTAATGATAGAAAATCTCTTCCTAACTATGTCTTTGCTTAAATTTATAACAAAACTTTAAATTATTAACCCAGCAACAATTTTATTTTCTTGTTAAAAATAAATAATCTCTGTATGCATCTTGATAGTGATATTCATGGAAAGGGCAGATTTTTATTGAATCATAATCTCTTGAGGTAAATTGCTCTGTCTCTGATTTATCAAACTAGTTACTTTCTAAAAAGATAGTGTGCTACCCAACTCTCAGCTAATAGCTGCTGCTATTAAATTCTAGACATTTTTTAGTAGATTAATATAACATTGATTTTTTACAGGACCCATCAGGTTTTGGTCTTCTGTTGTTAATAGCATATAAAGACATCCACATATCCAGAGCTGCAATGTGTCCTACATATCCTCATTCATTAAATAAGATCACCAGGTCTGAATAAAATATTGGTTTTGAAGCAATAACATACTGACAGCTGCAGAACATGGTTATTTACAAATAGTGCTGCAGCTGTAGAGAAAACCACTAACATTCAATGTTCATATAATTAACATTCAAAAATTCAAAAGTAAATCATTATTGTGTCTGGCTTATGGACTTTGGATAGGATTTACAAGGAAATAAGGAGACCAGAGCTGGAATGAATGTGGTATATAAAGAACTAGACAAAATAATGAGACAGAGAAGACAAGCAGGAACAGACGAGAGGGTGGGAGCAAAGCTGGAATGTGAAATCTAAATACAATTCTAAATACATGTTATATAAGATAGTTCCAGTGGTGGATCAAGGCAGATTACAGTTGATTAGAGAACAAATAAATTATATTTAAAGTGGAATAAAATAAATAATTTAAAAATAGTTGATAAAATTTTATGTGATTAAAATTATTGACAGTAACTTTACTATGAGTTACTGCAAATGAAATTGCTGATAATCCATTTGATAAAATTGTTAATGAAGATCACATCTTATGGTGAGAAATTTCATATATGATAGATTGAATTTAATTTCCTGAAAGTGCTACATATATCTTCTGTCATTTTTGTCACAAAAATTAAAATGCTAAGATATCGTTTAAAGTTAAAAAAACCCAACAATTTCCCTAAGTGGCCAGTAGAATTTCAAGATTTTATCTAGGATCTACATGTAGTAAAAGCAACCTAAAAGAATATTAGCAATTTCAAGAAAATTACAGCAGAAAGTCTAGTAACCAGCAGTATGGAAAAAATACTGACTTTTTCAAGAGGCAGTGTGGAAGAACTTCACTTAATTCAATCTTCCCTTTTAAATAAGTCAAGAAATAAAATGAAAATAATAAGACAAAAGAGAAAAAATAAATTTACATTTCAACTTCAGTAAAATCTCCCCCCTTACATTTTCAAAAAGGAAGGATTTGCTGAAAGTATGGAGAGTGAAGTACATTATGTGGGAATTTACCACTCTCCTTTTTAGAATGTTTTTAGAACACCTTCAAATGAACAAGTGAGCACAAAGCTCCATCTGCCTACAAAAACAAATAGCATGATGTTTGTATTTTGAATATTTGTCACAAGAGAATAAACTAGTTTTAGAACACAAAATAATTGACAGAAACTCACAGAGAAAGTTATTGCAAAAAACCCCTCATTTATATTTATCTCAAATAATAAAGAGATATAAAATGCAGAATGAATGAAGACTCTGAAAACATTATTTCACTAAAATGAGAGTTCACTGAAACCAAAATTACTTATCACAGGAAATTCCACAATGAATAAATTATTTATAAGATCTTTTGACTGACCTGTGAAAAGTTTGATCATGAGATACTATTGCTTTTTTATTCTAGTAAACTAAAAGTTACTTGGAAAAGTAAAATAAAAACTACTTTATAGGTTTTGAAAATTACCATTTTAAAAAAACAGTTAATTTATGAATGGTAAAATTTTACTGGTCAGTTCTTCTCATCTTTTTCCCCTTTTCTTCCAGTTAGCCTGTAGGACTTGTCAGGATTTCAGCAGCTGTATTTAGTCTCAGAATGGAGAACATGTTGCTGTCTTGAGAGGAAATCCTGCTTAGCTCTACTATCCTAGATTAAGAGGAATGACCTGTTACCTGAAGCCTAATTATCAGCCTAATTATCAGCCTAATATTGGTGATCCATGTTTACAGATATACCAACTGATTTGACAGCAAAATGTGAATTTTGAACTAACAGAAATGCAGAATTCTCATTAGGTTTAGTGAACAGAAGAGAATCGCTCACATCTCTTACTTTCTATTATTGGTCATATACATTCCCAAATAGATAAATTTTATCTGTTTGCTCCAGGCTACCCAACATATTTATTTAATCCCCCGGGCTAGTCATGGGTTTTGCTGTTAAGAAGACAATACTTTTTCAAATTGTACTTTTCTTCACTTTTTCAGGCCAGTGTGCTCTGGGTGATGATGAAAAAATAGATTAATGAGTATATAGTGAAGAAACCATCTGGTTAACTGCTTTTACCACATGCTTCACTGTTTTTTTGCATATGAATACTCAAAAACAATTGTAGCGAGCATTATGAACATAAAAGAAGTGTCATAGTTGGTATAAATTTAACAAGTTGTTCCTTGAGTGAATGTGGCACTGTGTTAAGCTCACAGTAAAGTGCTGGTTTTCACTCTCACCCTTTACCAAGAGCAGAGAGATGTGTGTGTAGGCAGCTGCTCATCTTTCTTGGGCATGCTGTCATCTTCTAGGTCAGAGACGCCACTAAGCATCAGATGGCCCTTTCCCACGCCCTGACAAGCTCTCTCTATGTGCCTGCAACCTCTATACCCCAAACCTTCAAGGGGTTGCAGTGGCTTTCTCACTGGCCTACCCTGCAGTCACACCACAGGGGCTCAGGTACATGACTTGGGTCAGCCCATAAAAACTGAACTTTAACTGGACATGTTCAACATGGTGGGCTAGAAACAAAGACTAAGTCAGAAGGACTAATAACTTTTTCCACCTGGGGAAAAGTTGTGGTACTAGTCATCTGACAGTGTTTGGCTTCCAGAGGTTGTTGGCCTCGTTTATAACAGGGGTAGGACAAAACAGGGTAGGGAACGTGGCTGGCCCATCTCCCCCTGCTCCCCCTCGGTCATTTGGTCCTGTGCAGAGCAGCCCTTTTGGAAATGTTGAGCAGACAAGATCTATAGGAAGCAAAGGGAGCACTCAGTCATTTGCAGTGTGTCTGCCATAGCCTCAGCACACCCACAACCTCCCCACTCCCTCCAAAGCCTCCCAGCCCATCAGCCTCCCCAGTGCTGCCATCCCCTTGAGTGCCCTGAGCCCCACCAGCCCTCTCAGCCTGTGCCTCTTCCCTGCCCACTCAGCCTCCACCGCTATCACCCTCAGCTCTCCCAGGACTCAGCCAAGACAAAGCTGACCAGGAAACACAGGCTACCCTCTGCTCCTGCTCTGCACAGAGGCCAGAGGCAATTTCAAGACTGCCCGAGGCCTCCTGCTTGCCATGGCTGGCAAGCTGTCCTGCCCTGCCATGGCATGTGGCACGATGACTCACCCAAAAGTGGCAATGCAGGACCCGCTGGGCCAGATGCGGATGATGGAGATGGCATCCTCATTGCTGCCTTCCTGCTCTGGCTCTTCTACTGCTTGCGGTGCTGCCTCCTCCCCGGCACTCAGCAGCCACAGCTAATCCACGGCCAGTCAGAGCCTGGATGCAGGGTGATGCTCTGGCTGCAGAGAGCAGAGGCAGGCACTGAGGGGCAAATGGCTTCCCTGGCACGGCTGGGTGCGGACCTCTGCTGTGCCCCCCACTTCCCTCTGCCACCCAAAAAAACCTACACGCACAGTGGTACATCCAGGCCCAGGGCCGGAGATGGGGCAAAGACAGCGGGGCTTACAAGCACTTACTGCAGCTTGGCGACCATCAGTTCCTCCTGAAGGAGGAGAAGGTGCCTCTTGCTGCTCTTTGGGCAGCAGCAGAGAGCCACAGCCACTCTCAGCATCGCCTCATCGCTGCCAAGAGCCTTGTTGCAGAGCAGAGAGTGGCTGCCCTGAGAAAGGTAGCCCCTTTTTCTGTGGGTCTCAGCCCTGGCTGTGTGTCCCTGGGGTGTGGGGGAGACCCCAGGCCTGGCCTGGCCCATCCACAGGGGGCCTCTGGTCTTTCCGCTGGGTCACTTGCTCAAGCAGGGGGGCAGGGTTGGAATGACACCACTGCTTGCCCAGAAATTCACTTTCTTGCACTTTGTGAGTCACACACCAGCCTGTTCTGGCCTGCTGCTGTTGCTTCTCATGGATACTGAGTCCAAAGCTCCGAGACAGCAGGGCATGGCCCTGGGGCCTGGAGCTCCTGCCAGGACAGCCACTGTTGCCTTTGCACACAGGACCCTTGCACTGGGCACACCCAAGGCACATTTTTGGTGTGCCATTTTAGCCTCCTTCCACATGCTGCCAAGGTTCTTCCTCCCCAACCCTGCGTGCACTCAGCTTCCTGGGCCCTCCCAGGGTCTTGGACACCTCCCAAATGCCCAGCCTAGTCTCCAGGTGTTTGTGCAGCTGCCTCTTCCTCTAGTTCTGCATGGGCTTCTTCCTGTCCCTCCTCCCCAGCTGCACAGCTTGCCATTCCACTTTATGTTCACCTCTAGCAGGTTCAAAATCCAATTTTTTCTAACAACTGAAAAAAATTATGGTATGTAATACTGATACATAGCTTTTTCCCATCTGTCAGAAGACCATAGCTGCAATTTTTAGGTTTTCATATTAATGAATTAAGCATTTTCTTCAATTATTAAATGTAAATATGACTGTATAATTCAGTTTGTACTTTCTATGTGTAAAGCTTGTAGTCAGGAAATTCTAGCATAAGCTATTATTTTACAGTGGTCTTTAAAATACTGGTTTTCAGCTCTTGCACATGTCAGCTCCTTCTGGGGGCTTACACAAACTTTTTTAAAATTAATTTCCAGATTTAATTGTCCTGTGTCAGAATTAATTGGAAAAGCTGTTGTTTTAATTGAGGTCTGGCATGGTTTACCATAATTTGAAAAGTAAAAGTGAGATATGCACATTTCATCAAAGATGGAGGGGATGAATAGGGTCCTCAATGAGGATGTATTGGATAATCTGCTACTTGAACTATAGAATAAGGGATGGATAATGTGCTGGGTTTGACTGGGATATAGTTAATTTTCCTTGCAGTTGTTGGTATGGGGCTGTGGTTTGAAAACTTTGTTAACTCAGTGATATTTTACTTGTGAGTGGGCAGGGCTTGCACTGAGCCAAGCACTTTTCTGCCTCTCACCCCACTGGTAAGTAGCCTTGGGGTACACAAGGAATTGTGAAGGAACACAGCCAGGACAGCTGACATTGAGCACGGGGATATTCCAGACTATGTGGAGTCATGCTCACCACGTGAAGCTGAAAAGAGCAGAAGGACAAGGGGTGTGTTTAGTGTGATTGTATTCCCAAATGACTGTTACGTGTGATGGAACCCTGCTTTCCCAGGCATAGGTGAACAACTGCATGTCCATAGCAAGAAGTGAATGTTGTTTACCTTTTTTGTGTACATGGCTTTCACTTTATCTGTTATATTATCTCAACTCACAAGCTTTCTCACTTCTTCTTCTCTGATTGTCCCTCCATCTGAGGTTTAAGCTGACTAGTCGTGATTCAAGGACTGCAGAAGACACTGACTCACCATACTACTTTTTTCTATATGGCTTCTGGGAATTTCACAGTGATAGCAAAATATGTTCATGGCCCTCTGAAATATGACTTGGAAATATGACTTAGGCTTTTGAGTGTGTATTTTGGCAGATGGGGCCAATCTTGCACAATTCTGTGAATGAAGCTGAAGAAGAAAAACAGCAAGAGTTATTAAGTTCCCTAAAACAAAGAATAACCAAGACTCTCAGGCTCTCTGATGGAGGTTACAAGAGCATCAGCGTGACTTACAATTGCTCATCAATTTCTAGGGTCATTTCCCAATCAGTATTCGTGTTAGTGGTTCCCTTTCAGCATGGTTCCCTGCCAGCACCTAGAAGTGTTGTTCCATACTTTTGTTCCACAGTACAGAGTACTCTGCTGCATAAACTCAGTTAAAGTTTAAGTCAATAAAGAAGTGTATTTTGGCCTTCAGAGTAGTAAAAAAAGGTTTACAAAAAATAAAGATTCTGACTCATTTCAGGTAGTGATTACAGGAGCACACAAGCTGAAAGGCAATAACAGCAAATAATTAGAGGGAGAAAAACAGAACTTAGTCTTTGAATGCTGGGTCTGCCAGCTTTATGAAATTAAAGCACTTGGAAGGAAATGATATTGCATAGTGTGTTATGACTGCTCCTAGCATGACTCAGTCAATCATTACAAGGGAGATGTTGAGGAAGGCATCTGTTTTTGAATAGAATTTTTTAAATTTGTATGTTGTTATGAGAAAAAAAAATGCACTACTGTTATTAAGAGATTATTATTAGTAAAATCAGCCAAATAATTGTCCTCTGCCCAGCCTCCCAGAACAAAAAAATCTCTATTATACAGAAGTAACATATCTAGTATTGTGCATATGGATGCACGTATTTGGAGCCTGCTTCATAATGCTGACACCTCAAGCTTGGCAGATCAGACAGAAATCATTCAGAGGGAAGGTAAGTATGCCACTATATGACTCCAAAGAACAGGAATGCTATACATTTCTTGTCTTATTCCTGCTTCTTTCTTCACAAAGAAGAATTTTTTTTTTTTTTCATTTAAAAGCCATATGCTTTTTTGAATCTAAAAAGTAGCTCTTCTTCATTTGTCAAACCACACTAAGGAAAGCATTTCAGCTGATGTTGAATGTCACAGACACTTACAAATACATAGCCAAGAAATTTAACATAAGAATTTTTGAATTGTCATTGCCAAATTTTTATCTATCCAGTTATTTAAATTCAGGTTACAAACAAATAATTTTGACTACTGTGCCTGCATCTCTGTTCTGTTTTCAATCTTCCTGTGTTTTCTCATTTTTTACTGTGCTTTCCTCCAGTGCTCTCATAAAGATTTACACTAATCATCAGGAAGCTTACTAATTTACTCCTCTCTGGAAGTAATGAAATGGACTTTAATAGTCACAGCATGAGCCATGGATTTCAAAAGGGTCTGTAAAAGCTGTGGGGGTCCACTTGTGCATGTCTCACAATTGGACTCCACCTCAGAAAATTGAAATTATTCTTAATGACAGAGGGAGGAGATGAAAATTGTTTCTGCTTTGGGGCATTATACTTCTGAGAAAGTAGGATTGTAAATTATTTTATCTAGCATCCTAAAGATGAGAGAGAAGGACCACATATGTTCAGACTCATGTTCTGCAAGCACAACACATTTTATGTCTGGTTTGCTTTAAACCTCAAACTTCTGGTAACGCAAGGTACAGAGCCAAATGGGCATCAATTGCTTCAAAATATCCATCTGCTGCTGCAAAATCTATATGAATTGTCACATAGCAACCTGTATTTCCTCTTGTAGTTAGAATCCCTGGGTTACTGTTGTTTTCTCTGAGTACATTGTCCTTGATAGAGATAGGGTAAATCCTACTGTGATGCCAAAGCTTTGCCCAGTAGATGTTAGAGCTCACTGCTTATGTAAATGCTATTTTGCAGATGGTTATGACAGAGAAAATGTGGTTGTACCTGAATGAAACATCACTCCACCCTATTCTCCACTCAAAATGAATCACTTATTAGAATCTATCTTTTCATTTGCAGAATGTAACCATTTAGTATGAAATAACTCAGGAAACTACAGTTGTGATTAAAAAAAGATCTGAATTGTTCATTTGGTATGTGTTAAAAAGTATTCCAGTTTCTGGTACCTGGAGAGAGTATTTCTAAGAGGTGGTATATGTTGTTGGAACCAATTTTGCAACTGTAATGTAGTGCAGAGTAATAGCTGATTATAGGCTTTAAAAGAGGTGTTTTTCTTAACAACTACTTTAATAGTGTGAAACTTGACATTAATACACAGTTTTCACAGAAAAACTACAGAGCTTTGCTTGTAAGTACCATACTGATCTTGATTTTTTCCCTTTCCATTTTGTCATTTTCTGACAACTGGCAAAGGTTATACATGCAAAGGTACAGTTATTTTTCTCCTTTAAGAACTACAATGAGGAACAGAATAAGATTAATAAAGCTGATTGTAAATACAAAAAAGCTAAATGGTGGTATCTTGGTATCATTGCATGCTAAAATTTTACAGACTTAAATTTCCATCTAGAAATGGAGAAGGGCTATTGTTGCTGCACTTCCTTTCTCTCTCAGTGAGATCACAATAGTGTGTAAAGCAATTTGCCTTTCCTTGTAAGTTTTTCTCTTCTGGTAAACAAGGTGATTTTAAAGTAAAGGGATTGTTTACTCAGCTGTGATTTATACTTACTGAGAATTTGCAAATTTTGGGAAAGCAGTCAGAATTAAGTTAAGCTGTCTCTTATGACATTACTTATTCTAGGGTTTCCAAATTCCTTTCTCAAAAATACCAGTGAATTTTCAGTTGAAACATAGAAAATACTAACTTAGATGAAATCTTTTGATGGCATGCTTTCATTTGGGTACTTTATTACTGTTTTGCTATTATCATTAAGTGTTCTTTATACATATAAAGCTAATATTACTTATTTGTTCATTAGATCAAAGTAAATAAAGACTTTTCTAACATAGATAAATTTCACTATTTCTATGAGACCTTTGGACTTATAGGAAAGTATTTTCTAACAGAAAAGAGCTCAGCAATAATGTTTTTTTCCAGCATCTATGTTATAGAACTTCAAAATGTATTTTTTACTACTGAAAGGATCTTTGACCTTCCTTATTTTTCACATACCTTTTAAATTATATTGCCCTTGAGCAGTAGACATTTTAGATAAACTTGTCAAAATTTGTATGTGTTGAAGGACTATTTTAGCATAGGAGACAGAACTCTGAGAGGACATAGGAGAGAAATAAGAAGTATCTAGAGGTCTATAAAATTTATTAATTTTCACAGATGATTGATAGGTAAAGTGATTTTTCTGTTTCAAAAACACTCCCAGAATACATGAGTGGGAGACATAAGTGACACGCTTGTTTAATGGAAAGAGTAATTCGAACATAGAAAGCAATGCTACTTTGTTACTGGCACAAATGTCAAAGAAGTAAGAGTGGTAAAACAGAGACTAGATCAATTTCTGAAATAGGGGCTTAATTGTACCTATCAAGAATATTGCTTCCCCCATGTCGAGGTTTCCCTAAATATCCACTGCCAGTATTTTATTAATACCATCATCTGGATGGGTAGCTCAAGTGAAAAGTATGAAAAATCTTAGGACTTAGAAACTGAAAAGAGTTTGCAATTAGGAGAAACATCTAGTTTAACTCTTGAAACAGAAAGTAATTTGAATCAATTCATGCTGGCACAGGTTGTCCGGAGAAGTTGTCACTGTCCAATCCATAGAAGGCAATCCACTAAGGTTAGGTTGGATGGAGCTCTGAGTACCTGGTCTAGTAGAAGCTGTAGGAATTAGATGATCTTTAAGGCCTCTTTGAATCTAAACCTGTCTGTGATTTTATGATTCTGTGGTATTTTTTTCTTTTTAAAAATTAATATATTGTTATTTCAACTTGAACATCTTTCCCAAACAGAAGTAACATCAGAAAAGCCTTTTTGGGAAGGTAGTCACAGATTACAGTCCCCTGTGTGCATGTAGGGGAAAACTCAACCTTATAAAGGAGATTTTGACTTTGGTGAACACAAAATAAAATTAACCAGCACTGAAGTCTCAGGGTGTTTTGATTTGTTCTGATAAATGAAATTCCAGCATCTTGAGAAACTGAAGGGCCAATGAAATAATGGAATAAAAAACTGAGAGGAAAGAAATTGCAGAAGTGAGAATAAAATAAGAAAATTTTACAGTCCAACTTTACTAGATTTTTTTTTTCCTTCAATACCTAGTGAACAGTGGTAACACAGAACTTTGTTATCTTTCCTTAATATTGCAGTATGAGAAATAACTAATTTCCAGACAATCTTCATGTAGTGGGTTTGGTTCACCAACTTGAAATTTCCTGGCCAATGAGTCAATTATGTTGTGCCTTTACCACTGGCCAAATCGCCACTGCACTCACTAGAAGTATTTACTCATTTCCTGCTGCGAGATAGGATTAGGAGGAAGTCAAAACAGGATCAAAACTTTATTACTAGAAACTATAAGAAAAAAACCCTCAGAACAAAACTTTTAGAACACTCCTCCTCCCTCCACACACTTCTTTTCTTTCACACTGACAACGTACAGAAACAAATCAGTCAGTTCACCATCTTTAAAAAACAGTCTTTCACCAATTTACTTGGGAGAGGAGTTTCTCTCTTCAATCTATGGATTTCTCCACAAG
This sequence comes from Erithacus rubecula, assembly GCF_903797595.1. Taxonomy (NCBI): domain Eukaryota; kingdom Metazoa; phylum Chordata; class Aves; order Passeriformes; family Muscicapidae; genus Erithacus; species Erithacus rubecula. The sequence goes on from NW_027635860.1 coordinate 11,338,762, forward strand.
AAACAGTTTTCTTGTGGCCTCGATGTCACAGTGATCAGCCACCCAGGAGAATGGAAATCACTATGCAAAAATTCCATCCTTGACTAATAGTCTTCCCACAAGCGTTATTGAGGACCATATTAACTTGTGGGACACATTTTAAGGATTGTACCAAATAACAAAATAGCAATAATTGCAACAAAAGTTCAAATGAAATATCTCTTCATCTTTGAAAACTGAGGTCTGTCTTTGTCTTTCTGGGGGGCAACAGGGATCTTCATCTCTTCTCTGTTCAAAATTATAGGATCACAGCCATTTCAACATCTACTTACTCTAGCACAAATGCCTCTGCTCATATCCAGAGTTAAAACATTCATCCACCCCACAATGTGTCTCTGTTACAGGAATTTCAGTCTATTCTCTGTAGCTTAAAAAAGAAAAAGTTCAGTCCACTGCTCTCCTCCTTCCCTTATCTGGGACCTGACTCTTCTTTTTGTCTGACCTTGGTGTTTTCTTGCTGTTCCGCATGTATCTTCATCTTGGTACTTTTATTTTCACTCAGGAGGGAGAACAAAGTGTCTGCAAATCTCATTCTGGGCAGTGAAAGAGTTCATACCTTGCCTAGCAGTGTTGGAGCTGTTGGGGTGGAGAATTTCAGGCCGCGCTGGGGGCCGGGCTAAGATAGCAGGGCCCAGCAAGAAGAGATGGTGGCTGTTCTGGCTGCACGACTGTTTTCTGGCTTTCGCTGCATTCAGTTCCAGCCATGGGCTGATGGTCTTCCCTCCTGTTTGGCAGCAAAGGATGGGGCGGCTTTGCCAGAACAGGGCCCAGCTGTCTCTCCCCTGGGCGGCACAGGCGCCACAGTGGGGCAGGTCTGGGCAGCCCAGAGCCGCTCCAGGGCAGTGGCATGGCAAGGTTCTGCCAAGCCATGGGCTCCTTGGCTGCACTGGGGGGAATGGACTAGGATCTTAGCAGCCACACCGGCCTCCCCTCCTCCTTTCTTCTGGGGTCCCCACCTGAAAATGGGGCCCAGCGTCAGACCTCACCCCCAGTCCTGGCCTGGCCAGGCCTGTGGGCCATGGGGAGAGTGCCCAGGCCAATATTACCTGTAGTGAGACCGGAAGGGAAAGAGAGCTTTCTCGGCATTTTTCTGTCTTAACGTGTATTTCACAAAGACTCTCATTGCTGCAACAATGTTTCAATATTAAAAATCAGACACTGATTGGTCCTTATGAGGTCCAGAGGAGGACCTTGTCAGGTCCTGGCACAGAAAAATTTCGAGAAATCTTTACAAACCACCGCAATTCCATAACCACACAGATGGATGAACAAACAAAACTTTACAAGACCAAGCTTCCCTGAGCCTGAGAGTTCTGATTTTTTTGAAATTGGGGAAAGGAGTGAAAGAGTATGGCTCAGGATGTAACTCTCATGATGTCTTTGTACTATATGTTATAATATAATTTGTGTTAGTTTGTAATTATTGTGAAATAAATCATGTTTTTATGAATAAAGAAAATAATAAAGAATCTTGAGAACATAAAGCTGCAAAGGGAGGAACAGAGATTGCTTCATTGCAACACTGCAGCTGCCAAGAAAAGCTGAAGAATCCAGATTAGCAAGTTAATAGAAGTGGCCCCAGCAGAGGCAGCCCTTTCAGAAACTGTCCAGGAAGCACCCAAGTGATGAACACCCAACAAGTATCAATAATTAAGATAACCTGAGTCGTCAGGGAAAAATACATCTCAATGCCTGCTTCGCATAAGCTAAAATCTGCATTCACCAAAATTCATCTCTTCCCAGAAACAGTTTTGTCCAGCCCAACACAGAGAAAAGAAAGCTAAACTACGAAAAGAAAAGAGGACCTCTGCTCCAGTCTAGAAAAAACTGTATAAAAACAGGACTGACCAATATGGCATTTGTGAACACTGGGGAATCCGATGCGCTAGAGGTCGGATTGGAGCTTGTTCACCCACCGATCCTGGGCACAGCGTTGTCCTTTTCAATTGTGGCTATTGTGAACCATATTTTGGTCACAAAAAGAATATCGCTTATTTTGATAATATTTAATTTGGCCTGATCTCTTTATTATTTATAACATCTTTAAAGAAGCAGAAGAGAACAGAACTCAGTCTAAAACTGAACACCCTACCAGAATTACCATATGTTAGTAATCTCATAAATACACCTTTGTACATGTGGACTTAGTAGGTAAAAACTCAAAACATTTAATATATTTTAAAATAATTATTTTGAATAACTGTAAATTTTAATTTTGTAAGTAGATAGTATAAGGATAATATAAAGATTTAGTTAAAACAACATAAATTAATTTCTGTTTAAAAAAATTAATCAAAGACAGAATTATTTAAGTTAAAATAAATTGTTAGCTATTCCTCCTCCCAAAACAAACATTAGTTGACTGGAGAGGTTACTGCTTTGTAAAGTACTGCAGCATTTAACATTTCTATAGTTTCCAAAGAAAACAGATTTGTTACTAGTGATTTTTATTTTTATGGAATTTGGGAGGGATGCTTTTTTATAGTTCTGGTATAATAAAAGTTTAACATCAGATTTACTGGTAGCTATGAATAAAAGAAGAACTGCATCAAATCAATTTCTGATTTACACTTAGTGGTGAAAGTAAGAAAAGTTAATGACTGCTGAACACATTTTGAGGGGGATTCTTTTTTCTCAAATCTTTACTAGGTTACTGGACATGTTTAAAAAGGACAGACGGGTAAAAAATAAAACTTAAAAGATCTAAATAACTGATAGTTACAATGTCTTTTTTAAAGAAAGACTAGTTTTGCAACCTTTTTAAAACTTTCAAACAATTAGTAATTATCTTGTGATGTATGAAAATTGTTATGTAATCTATTTCTATGAATTTACATAGTATCACAATCCTATAACTGAAGAGCTATATTCTAATTGTAAAAGGGGATAAAAAATTCCGTGGATCAAGGCATCTTTGAATGTGTTCTTAACCAATTGTTCTTGAAGTAAAAGTAATAAAAAACCCAAAAACATCCATTTCCCCCCCCCCCCCTCCATCAGACCACAGGGAAAAACCTGCATTGCATTTAAAATCTCTAGCAGAATGTCAAGGCGACTCTTGATTCTAAAGATTTCTGAATATATGTTAGCAAAGAAGATGTAGCTGGAAATCTTCTTTTGCAAGAGTAATTCACAGTTTGGGAATTTCAATACTCAGAGTTGTTTGATTCTACTTCTGAACAGGAGAGTTAGGTATAGTATTTCTCCCAAGCAACCAGTTCCATTATTGTCAGAGAGCTATTTTTTCTTTTCTTTAGCCTAGTAGTGCATTATTGGACTGATTAGTTTTACAAATAGGATTTGTCAGTATTCTAGGCAATTCTTTCGGGTAGCAATCTCCCCTCCCTGAAGGTTTCATGGCATTCAACATATTGAGATAATACAGTACATTTTTGTCTCTCAAATTTCAGTGCTCCATCAACCTGGCAACTACTATGAAGTGGCGTAAAAGATCCATGTAGGTGTCAAGGAACAATTTTTGCTTTGGGGGATGGAAAACAAGATTTTTGTTGTGGTTATTCTGTGTGTTACCTAAATGGTTGTCCAGAAATAAGAAAGTAGTTACTAAAAAGAAATATTTCTGGATAAAACAAGCAGGGAATAAATTTGGCACCTCATTTGGAGATGTTTTATCGGTGCCTTTTCACCATTCCTTTTTCAGTGTGGATCAAGACAAATTAACTAAATCCAATGCACTGTCTAAAGGCCACTATATTTGCATCTCTGCAGGATCACACCCCTTGCTTCTTGGCTACATAGCTGGCAAAGCTAATGACTGACCTCAGGTACAGATTTATGAAAAGGTAATTGTCCAGCACTGTTTTCTTTCCTTGGTTCAGTTATCTGTTCCTGTGGTGATTTCCACTTAGTGTGTAAATAGGAAGATCACACAATTTTTCACCATCTTATCTAACAGTCTAAATATGCAGGGATGAAAACTGTATTCTAGTTGAACAGACTCCCTCCATATTAAAGAAAAAAAGAATATTAGTGATGTGGTCTAAAAATCACTCAATGCAGAAAAATTTGCTGCTTTGAGGAAATTGGAAAACAATGCTTCAATGACAGTATTAAGTTTTGTAACAGACAGACAAATATCTCAGTCACTGACATACAATTCAAATAGATGGATGAGTAATGATACTCTGCTTCTGTAGAATAAACAAGATGAAATTCACAAAAATTTTTTCCCCTTTCACTGTAGTTTCAAAGGTGCTAGGTCAAACATCTTACAGCTTCTAGACAAAAAGAATACCTGATACAAACGCTAAAAAAACAAACTCATAGCCTCAAAAAAATTGTAACAGAGAAACTGAAACTAAAGAAGTACCTATCTTAACTGAAGTAAAAGCACAAGAGTAACTTTATGACATTTCAACCAAAAGGGTACAGAACAGTCAATTACAGAAAAAACACACCTCTCATAATTTCATAAAAGGACATATTAATTTGTTTGCAGACAGATGCACAGGTTTTATTGAATTAATGAGAATTTTGAAAAGGAAGACATGTGGGCAAGTGATACAAGCACAGCCCATTAGCATCCACCTTACCATCTGACAGACATGTTAGTTTTAAGTTGCTGGTTGTCTATGAAACCTGTCAAAAAGCCAAATGCCACCATGATATTGCACACATCAGAAATCCCTGCCCTAGGTGAAAAACAGTTTTGCATTATGTTGTATTGGTTAAAAAAGCATGAATCCTCCTTACAGCTGAAAACTCAGGATTTTATTTAGAAGCTCAGTAACTAGTAGATGAAGTTATAAATTGCAAGTGAATTATGGATTTCATAAGACTTTCAATGAGCTCTGGATTTTTGGTACTCTTTGTTGCAAAACTTTCAGTCTGTTTAGATTTTATGGGTAGATTTTAATTTGAATTACTGATCTATCAATTTTAATGAGCATTTTTTTAATTAAGGTGTCAGGAGATTGGGAAATTGAGAGTAAACCATACAGAAGTTTGTAAATATTCAGAAGTATTCAGAGGAATGTAGATGAAAAGTTGGATCTATTAAATATTGTGTTCTGCAATTTCACAGGGAGAATCTACATATAGCCTATGTGTATTTATATTCTACATATATATATATGTAAAGAAATGCATAGGTTATGAATGGTGAGGATTAGGTCTGCTAAGAATACTGACAACAGCCAAGAAAATTCTGTCATTTTCCTCCTGTATTGTGGTTTTTAACAACTGTCAACCAAAGGCACTAAACAGCATCAAGTGGAGCTCAGAATGAAAATTATTCTCTAGATTTACAGACCAGGTTTCTTCCTCAGGTTTAGCAAGGAAATCAGGAGAGTTTTTTGTCCCCCACACCACTACCCCCTCCCCTGCATACAGAAGCAACTCTTTCCTCTGTCAAAGAGTTATGCATCTAAAATTATTCAGGCAAAAATCTTGTCTCCTGTTTTTATCTCCTGCCAGCTGCACAGTGACTTCCCATGAGGTTGATGTGAGGAGAAAGAGAGGATATATGGAGAATTGAAATTGGGCCATAAACAGCATGATTTTCCAACAACTGCCTTTTCAGATTCTTCTAAGGTTCATGGTTCTCTGATGTACTGAAAGTACTCTGATGTCCCACTAAAAAACTACAATATTTCCTTTGGCAATTAGGAGACATGGCTTTTAAAACGCAAATTCTGATCAGACTGCGCTTTAAGGGGGAAGCCTGGAAGAAAATGCTTTTCGGACTACCTAGATTAGGAGAATTCATTTCCTCTTTCCAGACACTAGTGATAAAGCAGTCTCTGTCAGCCACTGACAGACACAGTATCTGATCAAAGATTAGTTGCTGAGTGATGTCCTGCCATATACAGTGTAAAAAAAATTTATCTGGCAGGTTTTTTATTTAGGTTGTCCATTTCTACATGTGAACAGAAGGCCCATATTTTTCAACTGTGTCTTGTTAAAAATTAAAAGATACTAGTGATAGAGATGTGGATAGAACGAGATACATAAGGCAGATCTATATTTTTTCTAATATAGTATGACAAACTAATATAATTGTGGATCAAGGGGTAGAAACAGAATGTGAAAATGTACTGGCATGGATAGCTTGCATTGAAAAATGCTTGGACTTATGGTGTTATGGGACCAACCATCAGAAAATTCAAGGGGGATACCCAAAACCCTTTCTGTCTGATTTTTGGAATACAGAAAACAGTGATGTTGGTGGAACTGCAAGGCCTTTTCCCAGTGAATAACAGAGAGTTTACTGCTCCTAAGGCTATTCTGCTCTCTTACATAGTTAGCAGTATATTATTGTTGAATTGCTACTGGATAATAATAATAATAACAACAATAATAAAAATAATAATAGTTATAATATTAAGGTTATGTTGATGTACCTTCTCTGAATTTAGGATGAAACTCATAACTCAAAAGTTATGTTCAGATATTTTTTCCTGTTTAAGATATGGTAAATGATAATGTGGGATTCCATCACCAAAGGGAAAGAATTTCCACATAATTTAAAGCTCCCTGAAAAAAAAAAAAGTTAAAATTTTGTTATATTGGTATGTTTTTTTCAAATCAGAAAATTAAATGTGTAAAATGCTGAACTTTACAGATCATTCATATCCTAAAATAAATGGAGAGGGAATTTTCAAAGAATTTGAAACCTTCTACTACAGTGGAAAATGCTGGAGGTTCTGCAAGGTGCACACCTTGGATCACTCTTCTAGGGTGCAGGGAGTCCAGCTAGGAGTCTGGAGAGTCCAGGACCTTACAGACAGCTTATTTTCATCTTCTTAATAATATGTAATCACAGTAAGGTATATCATGAGGCATGAACACAAAATAGATCAGAAAACAAAGTTCCAGTGTTTCATTTCTAGCCAAAGCAAATTATCTTGAGGTCTTAGATTGCTGTTCTGAGATAAGAATTTCATCGATTCAGATTCAGATGAATGAGAACACTTCTGGCCTCGAAAGCACTGTAGCAATGCCCCTTTTTTACCTCAAATTTGAATGAAATTTTCAGTGGATTTTTAATAGCAGACTTTCACTCTGGACAAGATAGATCTTGTTTAACACAGATGTTCCTCTAGTTATGTCCAACAGAAGTTTGTGTGCTTGCTGATTCTGTAACAATTGTTTCAGCAGTTCACCCTGTGTAGGGTGGCACACCAGAAAATAGGTGCTGGGTCAGATCCTCTCTTGTGCTGAAACACGCCTAAGGCACTCATCTGTGTCACTGGCAAATGATTCTTTGATATTTCAGGTTCACTATGGATGTCAAATCATAAGACAGAGAACCTGAGGGATATTTTTTGTTTTGTTGAAGAGTGAGGTGTTCAATTCTGCCTTTCTTCCCACTCCTGTAGGATACCCCCACTTTGTGGCAGCTGAGACATCATGGTATGATGGAATTCACAGCTGGTTGGTAAGACAGATTTCAGCCTGTGCATACAATCTCCATGATCTCATCTGTAGAATAATCAAAAGGAAAACAAGATTGTAGGTTTGGAATGTTGGTTTTTTGCTTTTTTTTTTTTTTTTTAATTTGTTTGGGGGCTTTTTTTTTTTTTTTTTTTTTTTGAGTGTTTTTTAGGAAGTGAATTTTTCACATATGTCTGCTCACTTAATATCTCATCAGGAACTTACTCTGCCCGGCAGTGTTATTCAAGAGGACTGACCACCTGTCATTCTTCCTTCCTGCTTTCTCATACAAGATTGATTTTACCCTACAATTAACCTATTCTATGGTCCATTAGGGTTCAGAGATTTAGTCTTCTTCCTCTTTCCTTATTTTTTTGTAGAAGAAGCCTTTTAGTGCACCTTTTCCAGCCTTTAGTTCACCAGATTCAAAATGACTGGAAACATTAGGAGAAAACCTTTCAAATTTCTGCATGAAAGAATTCCTAGGTACAGGCCTGGAGCTAAATATTAGCTTCACAGACTTTAGTAGGAATGAAAAATATGCATTTGTCCTGAATTTAAGTCACTTACTAATAGCAGATAACTTTGAAATTTGGTGACTATCGAATATGAGGATACTTCAGCCTGTGTTTCAAATATATATGTCTTTTTGAAGGTCTAGAAAGTATGTATTTCATATCTTTGTCCAAAGAAAACCATCATTGATTAATATTTCCTTCCATCTAGGGTTTAGTAGACTTTTTTATGAGTAAGAGATAGTGTGTTTAAAATTCACAGCTGACATCTGCAATTGGCCATTCCATGGAGTATGGTGTCATTCCTCAATACTCTGGTTTAGAGTTCTCTCATTTGCATATCCTATCACTGAAAAATGTCATGGATAAATTGACTTGAGGATATTGTTTTATTTATTCTTTTCACTTTTATTCAGCTATAAAAATCTGTAATTATTTTTTCAGAACAAACAGCTCACCCTGAGTACACAGAGATTTTTCAGGAAAAAAAAATGCAAAAGGCAAAATTCCAAGTCTTTACTGAATAAGACAAGATAAAGTTGCTGATTATGTTTGTGGTAAGCAATGCATGACTGTGAGGTTACAAACCTCCGGTGCTCTAGGCACCAACTTAGTCGCGTTATCTTTCTAAAATGAGCACAGCAGCTAATAGTTGCTTATTTAGTGCAGAAGAACATCAGTCTCAAAAGGCAAGCAGAAAAGCAATGGCAAAAAGCAAATGGCAAAAGCACCAATTCTTCCCAATACATACTTTTATACAGAATCTTCCCAACAAGCTAAGATGCAAACTTGGACCACCACTTCTTAACCTACTAGAATACTAGTTTCTTAACATGTCAGGTTACATATAAACTACACATATGACCTATCTTGTTCTATCTGAAAAATGTAAGCAATATTCTTACTATAGCTCTATTATGTCTACAACTACGTTCCTGGAACCTCCACTGAAAACACTAGTATGATTTTCAACCTTCACTAGAACTCGCACTTCTACTTTGGCTTCTGAACTTTTCACTTACTAAAAGTGCTAGAGCTCAGACTAAAAATTACTGACTTACTTACTTATCCTAAAACTTAAACTTACACCTCTACCTTATTTGTGAGTATGTTAATATACTTCAATCCATGCATGGTCTTTAATTCAATTCCTGCACTCTGATTTCTCTCTTAAGAATTCAGAGACCCCGACTCACAGACTCCAACACATGAGCAAGAATATCTACCATGATTTTATATTATGTCCTGAAAGTAAAATTTCTTCTTATGTATGAATTTCAAATCCTTGTGACAGAAGAAAAATTTTTGAGAACAAAACTCTTTTCCTCCCACAAGTGGCTTAAAGCATTTAATTTAAATGTGCAAGACTTGCCAGACTGACTGCCTCCACTGAGATGTTCACATTCATAATGGTTTCTCCTTTGTGTGGGACTGTTAGGATTCAAATCAAACCTAGTTTGCATTTCTTACTCATTAAATCAGGAGTAACCATGTCATAGCTTTATTTGAGGATGACAGCTTCTGAAAAACTCAAGGTCTTTCAAAATACTTTGCTTAGTTTTCCAGTAACACTGAATTCCTGAGCTGAATCTACGGCCAGTAGAAAAGAAATTACAATCAATAACATATGAGAGAGACAATATAAAGGAGAAAATCTGTTTTGTCCTTCACATAACTGGACTCTGCAATGATTTCTTTATCATCGCACTGTAAAAATATGTTTCATCCCTTCTTATGATCTTTTAGTGATTTTTCATCCTTTGTACAACTTAAAAACAGCTATTTTTTCCTAACACATGTAGTATTAATGTTTTTCATTGATCATTTCTATTAGGTATGTCTTGATTATGTTGGCATGATTTTCATCTGTCCGAGTAGCGCAAGACTTAAAAGTTAAAACTGGTATTTTGTTTAACTTACAAGGATAACTTTTAAAATGAGACTGATTGTATCAATACATGTCTCTTCTGGCTGCCTGGAGGGAGAGTTTCTGTACTTTGCCAGTTTGGTGGGTCCCATATGCTTTCAGACTGTTTCCTTATGTAGTGTTTTCTCCGTTATTGCTGACGTGAAGTGGGCTAATGCTGCTTTTTTAATATTGATTCATATGGCATTTAAACTTCTCCATAGGTAATGTGTTGAGCATTTCACCTGCTTCCATTTGTGTGGTTTGCGTAGAAACTCAAAATGATTCAATGGTCTGCTCAGTTCCAGTTTCTATGGTTATGCATGCTTTGGAGGTTTGTGCCTGTTCAGCTGGCATATGCCAAAGAAGCACTGAGCACATTCACAAATGATAAAATGTTTGCCCTTTGCTGGATCATTTTAATTATGTACTATTCCCATATCTGCTTGGCTTTCCTGTTCTGCCATGTTTATTACTTTTGGTTCTTTGTCTTCCCATTTCATCTCAGGACTCATCTCTCTCATGTTGTGTAGAATAACCTAGACTGGGACATCAGATGGATCCCTTCTGTGGACCTTTTTCTGTCAACAGGGGTTTTACACTGTGTTTTCTCTAGTTGTCTGGAACCCTGTGCATTCCTACTATTCTCAATTATTTGTGCCTGACTGCATTCATTTAATGGTTGGCACCTTTTATCTCTTTTTAAAGCTTGTAGTGCTGATACTGTGTAGATCTCTTGGTTATAGTTGAGCCATACATATTATTTAACGTGTCTGTGTACTCCTTACTACTTTTTTTTTGTGTGAAAAAAATAGAATTAGACACATCAAAATTCTAAGTTTTTAATTTTACTCCAAATTCATGTGTTTTGAAAAACTTTTTTCCCTTTTTTCCCCACAATATATCTTAAATGCTTCTGGTTTGTCTCGTGTCATTTGCCATGCTAGAGCTTACTGAAAAAAGGTGAGAAAGCTATAAACGTGGCACATTTACACATTTCCAAGGCATTTGTGTCAATTATGCATTAAGCATCCACAAGAAAAAAGTATTTCCAAGCATCTGAGCTGGTAATGGTCACCTGTCCTTTCAGACAGAGTGTTAAGCAGCTGACACTGCTCATGATCTATCTGTACACGATCATGTACATACATGATCTGTATGTTGTCTTCACTGACCTATCCAAGCAAGTACATTGCATTTGTGTGACTTATCATGTCCTATTGACTACAGAAATTGGTGGGTCTTATCTCTTTCAGACCTTTTATTCTCTTTCTTTCAACCTTTTGTTTAGACATCGGGGACAGCAGACAATTCTTTTGCTCCCTGGTACTTGGAGGATATATCATATATACATCAGTGTGGCCATTAATATTGCTGTCCACCTGTCTTCTTCACATTTTACAAGTTTATTCACTACCAGCCTTGTCTACCTGTCAAAATATTTAGAAATAATTTCAATTTAGGAGTCCATTCATGGTACAGTCTTCCTTTTAAGTAGCTGCCAAGTCATTAGCCTAACATTAAGTTTTGACTCCATAAAGCCTCATTAAATGATTTGGAGTTTCTCAAGCATAGCTTCAGATTAGGTTCCTCTAACAAAACTGCTTTATGGAAGTTCTAGCTGAATAATTTTTTCCCATTAACATCTCATATCCTGCTGTCTGTGGTCTTGTTGTTGTATAATCTTAAAATGAGGATTTAAAGGTAAATTGTCTGAAAGCATTGCCCAGCACACTTAAGGTGTCCCTAAACTTCGGCGCAGATTAAGACATACTATCAGGTTGAATTGCATAAAAAGAAGAAACAGTGATCAGTGTAGCTACAGAGAAATCCTCTGTACGTATTTATTAATGCCAAAACATAAGATGATCTTTCAGTATTTCAAATTATTATCAATATTCTGTACCATTAAGGATGCTTCCCATAGAGTAACATGACAGCTGTGGGTAGAAAGATGCCAGAACAGTTCCTGGAAGATAGCAGGGTTAAAAAAGGTTAACTGCCACTGCTTGAGGTAGGAACATGAAAAGGTTTGACATCTGATTATGCTGTCTGTTGAAAGAAGTTAGGAAATAGCAAGACAGGGTACTCTGCATGTGCAGATGTAATTGTAGGATCTGTTTGTCTAGAAGCTACAGAAATAAATCTGGGTTTAGCTTAAAAAAGGGGATATTATGGGAGTGGAAGCAAGTTAAATAGAGATTTGACCAACTAGAAATTGTTGAAATGGAATACTTTGAGCCTAGTGAGAAAAGCTACTGGTTACTTCAGTTACTTCAGTAGCTAAGGGAGAATTAGAGTCAATAATGACTTTCCATTAGTTCTACTCACATGTTGCAGACTTCAGGTTTCCCTTGGGAGTAAGGAACAAAACAAACTGCAAGAATATATGAGAAGGAAGATGAAGTCTTATGATGCAAGAAGCTGCCAGAGAAAAATACACAAACATAAGTCAATGAGAACTCAGGAATTCACGATGTTTAGCAGGAATTAAATTACATTGGTGCTGAAAAATGGATGAAAAATTAAAAACTGCAAAATAAAATTGTTTTATTTTTAAGCTTAATTATTTTTTTTATTCCTTCAGTCACTTCATGCAACTAGAAGTTTTAATTTGGACATATTTGAATGTAGCTAATTCTGAACACTATTCCATTACTTCATTTCAATAAGAATTCAGCATTTCCCTATTCTCTTGCAAGCCAGCCTCAATTTCTTCCTCCACAATCTCTGTTACAGTTCCACTGTCCTAATTCATACGTGCTTCAGCTTTTTCTGCCACACAAGTATCCTCGTCATGGTGCAATAAATCTCCTTCCTCCAGCTCTCCTCACTTACTGCATTTTGTCAGGAATGCTCATTTTTCTGAATCTCTTTACAATTGAAAGACAGAAAGCACAGCACAGACATTGTTTTCTGGTTCTGCAGTTAAAAACTAGAGGTGACTACAGAAACCATAAACATTTCAATTGTCGTTTGTTGTGTCTAATGACTGTGGAAAATTAATCTTCAAAACGTTAATAATTCCATGATGAGCATGTGTGTTATAGCACTTGAACAGCTGACAGCTTGCCAAAATATAAATATAAAATACAATTATAAAATATAATTATACATATGTATATATATATATATATATATATATATATATATATATATATATATATATATATATGTAAAAGTAATACAAAATATAAAAAATTTCCCATTTTGTACCCTGTCACTTTACTGATACAAAACCAGAAATCCAAGCTGGATAAAACTGATGTCAAAACATATGGAAATATAAAATTTTATTACTTTGTTAAAGAAACTTAACAGTGTTACAGGCTCAAGAGTCCTTTGAATTCATTTGAAAAGAGCAGAGCACCTCCTTTAGTAGATGTAATTTACAAAGAAGAATTTCCTCTCCCTTTGCTCTTATTTGCTCCCTTCTATAGGTTATGTTGGAAAGGTAAAAATTTTCATCATTATTATTAATATTTTGAAATTTTTAAACATACAACATTTGATATTTATGTTCTGGGTTTTAGACCCCTGCATCCTCAAGTGAATGGCTTATTTTTCTTTTTTCTTTTTTTTTTTCTGATGACAGACAGCTTCTGTATTTATCTTTTGTGTTCCACATAGTTATCTTAATTTTGTGATGTGCTGTGCAGGTTAAAAAAGGATAAACTGACTAAGAGACATGTTTTAGCTGTGGAAGATAGTGGAAAAAAAACAACAGAAATTTTCTATATCGTATTTCATTAAATCCCCAGCTAATGTCCTTTGGTCTTGGTAACCACTCACACTCACTTTTACAAGAGATAATATTTTCCCTCTTCCATATAGGCCTTTTGGGGAATTAATAATCTGATTCTTTGTGCACATCAGAAAAACAAAGGTGTGTGAGCAGCAACATCTGCCATGCATTCTTAGGTTCAACTATTTCCTCTGCTCTCCCAGAGGTAAGGACTGTCTCCGATTTTGGAAAATCTATATGGAATTTTTAATTCAGAAATTTCAAAGTGGTTGAAAACACTAGTTTTGGGAAATGGGATTTTAAAAAGACAGGAAGAGCTACCTATTTATTTGGGTGGTACAGAGATGATGCTTTTGATACAATTCACTTGTTCTTTCTCCAAATGCACCCTTCCCTTTTCCTTTCAAATTGATATCTGTCACACTAAAGGACAAAAGATTTCAATGTGTATTTATGACTGAAGAAAGGGAAACATGATTACTTTCCAACCTTTATTTACTCTGGAAAAATAGTACAGAGATGTACAAATACAGATAAACTATTTCACCAAAATCTCCAAACAAACAAGCAAAAAATCATTGCCAGACCTTTCAGAAAAAGCAGCAAATGCAAAATGACAAAGCAAAACACCTCAACTCTAAAATTAGTAACATCAAGAAGCACAGATAAACTCAACTAGCTTTAACACATTGTGGTAGTTTGTAAAAAATTACTGAAATTTTTACCTGCACAGAACTGGGCAGCTTCCTTTGATCCTGACAAAGACCAATCAGTGTCTGATTTTTAATACTGACATATTGTTACACTTATGAGAAAGTTTATGCGTCTTTGTGAAACACACATGCAACGACAAAAAACCCTGGACAAGTTCTCTTCCCTTTCATCCTCAGTACAGGTGAGTGCACTGTGCTCTCACTCCTGAGTGAAAGAAGAAAACCAGGATGAAGATACGAAAACACTGAGGTCAGAAAGTCATATCCCCAAAGGGGGAAGGAAGAGAGTTGTGGACTGAAATTTCTCTTTTTAAAGCTATGGAGAAGAGACCCTTGTTTCCCTATAACACATCAAGATATCCATGGGGTGGGTGAGTGTTTTAACTGCAGATATGAGCAAAGGCATTGGTGCTACGGTAAGCAGATGTTGAAATGGCTGTGACCTTGTAAGTTTGAATAGAGAGGAGATTAAGTTCCCTGCTGTTCCCCAGGGAAGAAGTGTTTTCAAACACGAAGAGAGCTTCTGTTTGAACTGCTATAATCCTTAGAGTGTGCCCCATAAGTTGATATGGTCATCAATAGTAGTTGTGGGAAAACTGTTAAGTCGAGGAAGGGATTTTTACATAGTGATCAGATTTCCATTCTCCCGGGCAGCTGATCACTGATGACATTGAGGCCACGAGAAAACTATTTCTCATGGATAAAAAATCTCCATAGACTTAAGAGAGAACTCTCCTCTCCCAAGTGAATCGGTGAAAGACTAGTTTTTCGAAATGATGGTAAACTGATTGATTGGTTTTCTGTACATTACAGTGTGAAAGAAAAGTGTGTGTGGGGAGGAGGAGTGTTCTAAAAGTTTTATTGTGATTCTTATTATTTTTCCTCATATTTTCTAGTAATAAAATTTTGTTCTTTGTAACATTTGAAGTTGAGACTGTTTGGCCTTCCTTGTAATCCTGTGTTACAGCAGAGAAATTTTATATTGGTGAACCAAAACCACTACACATATAATGAAGGTAAAAAAATTAAGGTTTTACTAACTATAGGTTCCTTCCATTGGTTACAATATCTTTAATCACCTGGGCTATGTATGGTAATGTTAAGTGCAGACTTTTTATTTGAAATTAGTTTCTAAATTTGTGCCCTATAGTTCTTAGAATTCTGCTAACTAATTTATGGTTTGGGTTTTTTTTAATTCCAGAAATTGTCCTTTTTCTTCACATTGTGCATCGAGCAAAACAATTTTTGGTTCCCTGCTTTGCAATATCTTTCTCTCACCTTTTTTTATTTCACTTCAATAAAATATTTCTTCCCTGTCCCCCACACCTATATTAAATAAATGTGACCATGTATCATATCAATTTCACCTGCAATTGCTCTACATATAGTCAGAGCTTTCCTATTAAATGCACAGAAAAAGCTGCATAAACTTGAAACAAGAAAGGGTCCACTTGTTTCTCAAAATGGCTATAATACTCTATGAAGCGAAAACTCTACAGTGCAGAAGAGGCCAGAGAGTCAATAGATTCATTGACATTTTCTGACCCATTTCACATTAATATTGATAGAATCTTTTGCACCAAACATTACTATGGAAAAATTATTTTTATTCAAGATCCCATAGCTTCTGACGAGCACCAAAAAAAAAAAGTAATGAGACCAAATCAAACAGAAATCTAGGCATCACAGACCTCAGCATGTTAATCAATGTGACACCAAGTGTTCTGATGATCTTGGACCAAGCTAGCCCCCACCTGGAGTAATTTACTAGAGGCAACTGAAGGGAAAAATATCTCCTACACTCTCTTAAGCAGTTTATCTAATTTTGAAATAGTGCTGGAAAGACGGGTACAGCCCCCTTTTCTATCCCCTGCCACACATCCTGATCCTCACTTTTGGTTTCATTCTGATTGGTGGGGTTGAGAGGGTTGAAGTAGGGCTGCATTCTGAGGATTGGAATGTGGATGAAAGACAGCCATGAAGAATACACAGGACTAAAAGAATTAATATTTGGGACTACTGTCACCTTAAGTATTCTTAAACTATATTCAAAACATGGATGAAGTAAACTTGCACAAGCATTTCCTTCACTTATTAGGTGTGAATATATACACAACTGTAAACAATCTTATTTGTTTCTGTGTTAATAGATTATAAAGTCATTTATGTTTCCATATTTTCTTCACTGTAGTTGAACTTCTTGGGTAGAAATAACTGATACTGAGATTTGTTCATATACATTATAGAAAAAAAGGATTTCAATATTTCTCTAGCTCTTAGACCATTCTTAAATGTCTTCAATGAGACTTCTGTGACCATAATACAGTCTCGTATCCTAATTTTCCATTGCAGAAAAAGAAAATATTCAAATTATTTATGGATTTCCAACCCGCAACTGTTCTGGACTTCTGTGCATTTTTGTGAAATATTTTAATCCTCTGAGGCAGAATTTATAAGGCTATTTAAAAAGGTGGGGAGATCTTCATCCTATGACATATCTACAATCCTAAAAACCATAGATTTGTGCTATAATTTGGAGGCCCAAAAAGCAATTTCCATGGTGCCCACTCAGCCTCAAGGTTTATGCAGGGATAATTTGACCAAGTGTGGCACCCTGTTGGAAAGATACTCTTATGTGTTGAACATAACATGGAATATTCCTTCCTGGATTTTCAGGCCAAGGATACTGAGCTTATTTTCCAAATTCTTTCTTTCACAAACACTTTAACTCTACAAGGCTCTGAGGATGTGGATTTGACTGAAGTTAGTTGCAAACAGAGTTCAAGAGCTTGGTGAGAATTAACTACACTGGGGGAGAAACTAGAAGTATTTTGAATGTGGGCTATTCTGGCATCCCTGAAATAAGTGAACTGGCCTTGAGAAATTACAGTTGATACTTTTAGTTTCTTTTGGTAAAGGATCAAAATAACAAGGTACTGGTTAGAATTCTCTTGATCTTACTTCCTTTTATGATATTAAAAGAGGCATCCAATAAAACAGTTAGTTGTTGTTAGTTAATGGCTAATTTGTGTGGAAAAGTGACATAGAAAATCCATTTTTATTTTAGAGTACTCCTAATAGTTTGCGAAGTTCAGGTTAGAAATTGTAGCTTACAGACCATAGTTGCTGAAATCCCAATGTCAGGAAAAGAAATAATGTCAAAGTTAATTTATAATTGAAAATAGCTATTTTGAAAAGTGATTTCTCCTTTAAGTAACTTGATATGTTCGAAGATAAATTCCTTTGAACATTTTTGTTATTTTAAATTATTTTAGAACATTGAAAGGAAGAGAGTGTTACTGTTATTATATATACTCTTATACTCTTATTATGTATACTCTTATACATTTTATACTTGGCAATGTTTTCACAATAATCAGGGTTGGAGGAGACCTTCAATATCACTTAAATCCAGTACCCATGTAATCACTCCTAACCATATCCCAGGCTGCCACCTCCAAATGCCTCATGAACATTCCCAGAGACAGTGACTCCACCACTTCTCTGGGCAACTTACTCTGATGTCTAATCCCCCTATTAGTGAAAAACTTTCTAATATCTAAGCTCAACCTTTCCTGTTGAGTCTTTAGGCCATTTCCTCTCATACTTTCACTTGAGATGCAGCAGAAAGGACCAACACTCACCTCACTACAACCTCCTTTTGTGTAGTTGTAATGAAATGCTGAAGAAATTAAAGAAGTCAGAAATGTAAAATAAGTTATTTATAAATTAACTTTAACATAACGATGATGATGATGATGATAATGATAATATTAATGTAACTATTATTATTATTATTATTATTATTATTATCTCAGGCATTTCTTTAATACGAATCTTCAACTAATATTGAAGTTGCGGTTTGAGGTGCTTTAAATGTTTATAGGGAAATATAGTCTGAAGTATCATCTGCTGTTTGTGCAAAGCACCCAATGTTTAATCTGCCTTCAGAATTTACAATGTTAAAATCTTTAATTTTGCATTTATGAATCTATTTTGGTTTAGGTAAGTTCTAAAATTCTACAAAAAAGAAGGATTAAAATATTTATTTGCATGGTTTTCAGACTTTCCACAAATTTATTTGTCACAGAAAAAGGAAAGTTAAAATGGGCTACAGTAAACAAAAAGTCAGGGCTGTGTGTGCCATCCTGCAATAAAGTCTTTTACATGAGTGCTTGAGAGAAACACATGACTACTTATAAGCACTGCAGCTTATTTTCAATGGAGTGCATGCCGTGCAACAGTGTCTTCATTATGATTGGCAAGAAAAAGATTTTGGTGGGAAGGGAAGGGGCTTTGCTTTTCCAAGGGTATTGAGAGTATGTACAATGTGTAAGAAATAATCATCCAGCTACAAATTAAATTGCTTTTGTGGCCCTTCCTATCATTGGCACTTGACTGTTATGAGCAACAGTGCTTTATAAATTATAATCTCTGTCCTGCACTGATGCCTGGATGGAGTCTGGTGGTCAGACACACAGCCTATCATCTTCTGCAGCAATATTTATTCCTCTTGGCAAACCAGCTTAGCTTTTTTTACTGATTACTGAAATATCAGCTATTAAGGCTACTCATTGAGGGGGTAAACTCCTGAGTTCCTTTGCATTGCTACCCGACTCACTCAGGATTGTGTGGCACAATTGCACATGGCATGGACGAATTAGCATCCTGCACAAAACTTCTGAATATAACTGCAACAAATTCCTCTTGATTAACTGGAGAGGAGTTGCATTCAGAAAAATGAAACGGGTAGAAAGCTAGTGGAATAATTTATCCTCAAAGACCAGTCAGATCTGGTAGGTGGAGATCTGAGTTTAAAGTAGATCTGCTGATTGGTTTTCATTATTTCATTTAACATAACCCTTCTGTTGGACAAACTGATTTACATAAAGTGCGTAATAAGACTTAAAAATAAAAAAAAAATAAAAAAAAAAAAGAAAGAAGAAAGGAAAATAATTTAGCAAAGTTATTAACAGGAAACCATAGGAAGAAACATATGAAAATGTAGGGTTGTTATGAGACTCTAGGGAGTTTGTGTTCTTTCTGTCCAAGAAAAGGTAGAAATTTGTAAAAATTCTTGTGCAATTCACTAGTGAAGGTGGGACAGGTGAATGCTGATTCTGCACAAGAATGTGCCCTTTGCAAATCTAAACTGCTTGAGAAATTTAATTGATTTGCCTTATATGTCAGTTTTACTGAAAAAGTCCTGGTTTTTAAGTGCACTTGTAGTATCAAGTGTTGGAAATGAAGACATGGAATTACATCCTAGGCAAGTTTAATTCTTATTATAATCTGACCTTTGAAATACAGAAGATGAAGGATTAATAAAATGGAGAAATGTCTTGACACAGAAATGATGAGTGGGTATTTGGACGGGCATTCCTTTTGCCTTACATCTATGAATCTGAGTTGTATGCTTTCATGTTCTCTTTTTCACATCTCAAATAAACCCAAACCACCCCAACAAAAAACCCCACAAGAAAACAAACAAAAAACCTCACCAAAAATACACAGAAGGGGAGGAAGTATTCAAATAAAGCTGTTTTAGTTGAGTAAAGAGATCAAGTTCATCCCCAGTTTTGAACTTAGAAAGTCCTGATGATTGCAATGACTGCTGTGCCAGCACTGTGTAAAACACAGTGTAACTGTATACACCTGGATTTTTATATCTGACGAATTACACAATCAACCCTTTTAAGAGAGAAACTAAACTTTCTGAGGTCAATCCCTTGCTGTCATTATTTTTATAAGGTAAGAAATGAATAGGGCTCAGACTATTGAACTTGTTTCTGTTTCTATACCATCAGTAAACCAAACATTTTTAATGGTTACCTTCTTCTTCACGAGTGATCTTGTGTTACTCTCTAATTTTCTCTCAGATGTACTGCAACAGCATTCATTTGTGCTTATGTAAAAATCTGGAAGAAGTTTCTCATTGAAGAACACCTGTCTCTGGACTAGTCTTAGGTGTAATATTAACTGCTGAGCAGCAGATGTCCTGAAAAGGGCACAGAGACCAATTACTCACAGCTATGACTGATAGAGGATGGGATCAAACAAGAGTAAACTGAGTAGAGGAAGTCCCAAATGGATATGATAGGGGTGGGTGGTGGAAATAAATACAATGATGATTAAGCAGTGACACAGGTCACACAGAAAAGCTCCACATCATGTCTTCATACTAGACAGCCTCAGACAGAGGGAGCCCTGAGCAACCTGATCGAAGCTCAGAACTGACCATGTTATGAGTAAAGGTGGCAGAAAAGACCTCTTGATGTCCCTTCAATGCTGAGTGGTTTGGGAATTATTTTATGTGCCTAGGATGTAAGAGCATCAACTTTACCAGTTGTATAATAATTATTCTGATGTGTTAATAACCACAGGAATTGGGAGGGGTAGATGGAGTAAGAGAGAAAAATGCATGTGTAGTAACAGCCTAAGGTAAAAACAGATGCAAGAACCTTCTAAAGTTCACATGCAGGCTCTTAACTTCAACAGAAAAGGTGTTCAATATAAGTTTCCACTGATCCTTAAGTGCTTCTAAGTTTCCACTGATCCTTAAGTGCTTCTGTCTCTGTTCCAGTAAGTTGAATTACACTGTTTGTTCAGAAGCTCTCCCTGCATTCCCTTGGGTTAAAAATAACAGTACAAGAATGGGGTACATTCTGATAGAGTGATCTGCATACATAGTGCTTGTGTAGAGGGTGTAAACTTAATTGCCCACGGAATTAAGTAGAGAGTGAAGAGGCTAGATGGTGGTGTTTCCATCATGCCCCCCCCCACCCCCGCATTTGTTTGTTTGCCTTGGATAGAAAAGGCTCTGCCATGGCAGATAAATTCCACATTTGGGAAAACAGACAAGTAAAAAAGTACATATTCTATTCAAGAAAACATTTGAAGTCTTTAAACTCTCCAGCACCTTTCAGCCTACCAACCTGTTTTCTATCAGATAATAACTGTTCCAAGTTGAATTACCATGGTTGGCTGCATCCTATCACATCTTTGGATTAGAAAAGTGGATCTTAGAAGTACTTGTGCAGTATTTCTTGATTATTCACAAGTTAGCTGTTGATTGAAGTAGGCTTCAGCAAAACACCCAGTTCACCCCTGAGTGCAGCAAAAGCTTTGAACCATGCTTCAGGAAATTGACCTTCACAAATTATTATGACCTTCAAACTGTTGCTAAATCACTGAAGTGACTTTTTTGCAGAATGGGATGATAAATCGGTGGATTACTGGGTGATACTCTGTCAACACCATTGATAAGGACTCATCACAGGGGCATACCTTAAGAAATTGTTTTAAAAACTAATACTTAAGAGCAGCAACAGCATAAATAATTTCTTCATTGTGTATCAGTTTTCACTGTCAGCATATATCCTCTTATATAGAGAAATACTAATAAAACAATAAAAAGAAGTAATGCTTTATATTTATGGACAGTGACAGAAAAGTGCTTGCAAAAATTAATTTTCTCTATTATTACTATTTGCCTATTATTAATTTTATTGTTGGTATTGGTAGCAGTATTAATGAAGCAGTCCCTAAAGACAAGATTTTGATACAAAATACTATTCTGTTGGGAAATAGACAACTAAAATATAGAAATAAAATTATCAGTCCTTTCTTCCTAATAAAGTACCATTAAGATTAAGGATATTTCAATAACTTTGGCATGACCTCTTGAAGAATCATAATCAATGTTTAAAATGGGGTTTCAGGAAAGCTTAATGAAATTATTAGAATTGTCACCATAGAAAGAGTCTTGGTGTGTGGGCTGTTGTTGCAGCAAAGTAGTCCAAGCTCATTGAGGCAGGTATGAGTAGGCAGTAAAGAAATTTTAATCAAGAAATGTAGGTACGTAAAATATTTAATTAGTGGTCAATTTGCTAATAAGTTTTAATTAAAACTTAACAAAATGCATCTCAAATGTTACATGCATACAAAAAATGACACCTACCCATGGGTATCTGGTGTCAGGTATGGGAGCTCTCAGCCTCGAGAGGTAGTCTTGAGAGGTGTCCCTGCTTGAGGGAAGATCACCAGGGCACAGAGAGATGTTGCAGAGGGAGAGCTCAACCAGCCCTGATGGCTGCAAATATTTATAGTGTAAAGTGACTGCCAACACCTGTAGTCACATTTTCTGCTGTATTCATGCAGTTTTGGCCAGTAATCAGCACCATCCTTAGCCAAACTACCCTTTGGGGAGTCAGCTGCTGAATTATCACTGATATCCACACACAATAGGATTAAACTAGGTTAGTCCTACATGCTGAGAATCAACACGCACCATAGCCCAGTTAGTTCAAACAGGATGAGCCCATCCATCACAGCTGAATTCTGCCAATTTTGATCACTCATGATGTTCTTTCTTTAAACCTGCAGAACTTTTTAAACATGATTTCTGAGCATCAGAATTATACAAGTGAAGCTGAAGCTGATCACTAAGGTATGCAGTCTTTCTCATTAAAAAGCCTCTGCACGCATACCTGCAGTTTTAAAAAACCCTTATATATTCAACTGAAGATATATTCAAAAAAGCAGAACAAAACAAGGTATTAAAATTTTTTTGTGATTACTTGTATTGTTTAGCATCAATGAGCTAAAATTCCTTCTCTCAGTATCAAAACAAAAATTTATTTCTTAAAAACTTTATTTCTTAACTATTTTCTGGCACTCAGATCACTGGTAGAAAAGTAATTCACTTTTTAAAATTTGGTCTTATATATTCTTATGGAAATTTCTTAACAATCTCTGAGTATTATAAAAAGTCAAATTTATTATTTTCAAATTTAGAACCAAATGTACCAATAATAATTGATATGTAAGTATTACGTCATAACCTATACTCATGCTTCAGGGTTTATATAGCAATTGGCATACTTCATAATCTCATTTCTTGACAATAATAGGAGTCAAAACAAGGGCTACAGTAACTCATGTGTGATCCCTAAGAAATCTGGTAGCATTGAATGTAGACAGAGATCACTGAAGTCATTGGCAATTTAAGAAATATCTTCAGCTGCACCTTGAAAAAGACCAGAGCTACTCATGGATTCCGAGTAGAACAAAATGTAATCTGTAGTTACACTGATTATATAAAATCCTATTTTTAGAAATGTGGTTTAGGATATGAAGTTGTTGTATCATCTCATAATGAACTTTTATTTCAGTTCACTATCCATTAGAATTACTTATGTATGAAATTGGCAAAAGTGACTATATGTAAACTGAAAATAGTGATAGTTCTCTTCATTTTAGAAATGTCTAGGCTTATTCACCAACTATTCCCAATATTAATATTGTCTTAAAAAAACCATAGACTTTAAATTCTGCATTTTCTAAGTAACATCTGAATTTTTTCTAAAGTAACCAGACCTTATGGTGCCAAGATTTTGTAAATCTAATTCTTAAATATTATCTATTTCAGTAGCTGAAGACATTCTAAAGGCTCCTGGACTTACTAATACTACCAATTTGGTATGCCCATTAGAAAGTTGAATTTAACTAAAAGTATCTGGTTTTCAGTAACAAGAAATTTAATGTTGCATTGATTAAAGAGTTAAGACAATGACTTATTTTTTACAGTTTCAATTTCTTTCTTCAGTTTCTGCATATTACAAGTGATTTACCAGTATTTACACTGAATGACACCAATATATTTCTTTTTAGTGGGTTAGATAAATTCTGAAATTATTTATCTTGTGGCTTTTTCTGTTTTGTACAATATTCTTCAATTTTTCCAGCTTCCCTTACATTCTTTTTCTTGTTTTGCTTGAGATATTCTTATTCCACTAAGTAATATAAATTTCACTGCTTTTAAACCCACCTCTATTGATCTTCTTCAGAGGCTATTCCTTCTCTACCTTTTGACAAGTTAGGAGAAAGATTTTGCCATACATTATCTTAGTGCAATCAATCCACCTTCTAAAAAATATATGCTGTATGATTATCATTGCTGTTTACTTGTAGATATGTAACTGTTTTTGATCTACTGCTAATATGGTATGCTAAGAGCAGATAGTGTCCTAAACAAAATTCTGTCTTTTAAACATTTGTTTCCTTAATTTGTCTGGTTGAATAACTAACAGCTAAATCAGCTGTTTGACTGAAAAGTGTAAATTGGATGCCCAGTTGTTTTTCTGGAATTAAAAGTGATATTTTTTTTATATAGTATGTACTACAGAATGTTTCCACTTCATACTTTGCTGATTTAAAAAAAAAAAAAAAGGTTAAGTCTTAAAATTTTTTAATGTTATTTTTATATGAAGAAATAACCCTGACATAATACCTAAATATAGAACTACAACACTTTAACTTAAATACCTTGTATCAGGTATCAGTCATATTTTTCATGTGAATTTAAAGATTTCATCACAAGGTAAATAAGACTCCCAAATCTTATTTCTATACTCCCTAAATCAATAATTTGCTATACATTCTCTGTTCTATCCCTAGAGCATCTTGTTTTCCATAGTTACTGGATGTCATATTAATTTTGTTCTTTGACATTTGCTGAAAAATATATTAAAAAGATTGTATTTTAACAGGATTTATTTGGATCCAAATGTGCATAAATTTATTGAGAAACAATTAAGAATACATGATGGTATTTATAATGAAGTAAATAAACACCTCTTATTAGCAAATTATGTATAAACATGTAGAATTTTTAAATTATGCAGGATAGAAAAACAGAATTTATCATTCAGATAGGCTTGAGTTCCTTTAACTGCTTTAATTCCTAGTTTTTAAACCTGCATAAACCACAGTCTTCTTGAATTACATATATGTTCCACTCTCTCTGTATTGGAAGTATATAAATACAAAATTATATGCATTAATTTCTGTTTTTCTTGTTGGGTTTCACAGAGTTATTATTATTATCATTATCATCATCATCATCATCATTATTAATTATTATTATATTCACTTCAAATCCTTCTCTTATGTTGGACTGTTGCTTCTCCTGTCAAAATATGTGGAACATGAGTTTGCTCATTGACATTGGTGTTAAATTCATACTGTCATAACTTATTACCCACAGGCTATATTTATCCAGAAAGACTGAAAATTGTTGCTTGAACTGTGATGTCTCTAATTGTTTATACCAACATTTCATAGTTTTCTTAATGGTGTTGAACAAATAAGTGCAAAAAGGAATGGGGATGTCCGCTTCTTAAACTCTCATGGTTTACAGCACACATCAGCCCTGAGAGGTCAAAAACTGAAGAAACAAAGAATTAATTCAAGAGGGTAAGAAACACAAAGTGTTCCAACACCATGTGCAAGCTATGCATTTTTCTGTTGCCTCCATGCTTTATTATTCTTTCCCAAAAACTGTCAATTTATCTGTCCTGAGACATTTTATGAACTCCTCCTTCCCCCCTCTCTAAATGTAATCACAGGTATACCAAGAAGGATTCTGTTCTTTGCTTTCTATAGCTTGTAGTGTGAAATTTAAACTGAACAAGTAGTATTTGTCTCTCCAAGTGGACTAAGTTCGGTTCTTCTGATTGTGATGTCTTTATATATTTCATGCTTCACCAGTTATATAGAGAAAGCCATCTGAACCTTCACTGCAGACAATTTTCAGTCCAGAACCATAAATTATTATATAATTTTAATAACTTGAGATCCTAAGGAATCCTGAATTGAGTGTATCACATTACTTTTGTGGAACAATCACGGAGTCTGGAGTACATATTCTTACTATTTATTTAGCCTAATGCTTAAGCAAAGTATCACAAAATATCCATGATCGAGCAATCAAACTGATCTCCATTGATTTGATTCCAGTCCATGCTGACAAGCTAATATCATCATCTTAACTGACTGTCTTCAATTTATGCTATACTGTCTTAGCTGTGTTTTGCCTAAAGAGCTTTCACCCTTGTAGTTACGTCCTAAGATTTTCTATTTTGTCAAGGGACAGTATCCTCATACTTACTGTACAAATTCTGCATTGTGTGTGAGTGTCATAGTTTAAGCATATCACCCTAACAGCTCAGACTGAAATGGGGCACGTTTACTTCTCAAGAAACCAATATACAAGAAAACTTGTCTGTATTAAAAAAATAATTCAATATTTTTGAGCCATTTGTCTTTCTTGTATAAATGTCAAGACCAAAAATTAATTATATTCCAAATAATCTTTCTTTCAAAATGTTCCATATAGTTATTCTTGTTCCCCTGATATCTGTTGTCACAGAAGCTTTGGGCATGCAACAGACAGGATCATAGGCAGTGCAGAATCACAAGACAAAGACTGTTTATAGAAGCAGAGGCAATGCCTTGATGTGAACACCATGCCCTAACACAATGCATTTGGAAATCAGTTCCCAAGCAAGTGGAAAGTGTATATGCAACTGGCAAGGGGAAGGATCTAGAGGACAAGAGCTAAATCCATCAGCTAGCAGCAAGACTGGCACAAGTTTCCTGGGTCACTAAAATACTTTTGGAATATGAAGAATTAAAGAAGACACCAAATGAAGCGAAGTTTTGGCATGGTACCCGCTAGACATGAAAAGTAATCTGTGATGCAGATATGACGTTGGCTTTGAGAACTAGCTCAAGGCAGCTCAATACTCCTGCTAGTGCAGCTGCTTGATAGGCAGGAATAGCTGCTGGTCTGCCTAATCATCTGTCTTAATGCTATAGATAAATTAAGTTGTCATCCCATATTTCCCTTTTGGTTTCAGCACAGCTAGCCTTTCTCTGAGCAAAACAAGGATATTTCTGCATGTGGTGACAAGACTGTTAGAAATTAAGCAGATGGATCATTTTCAAAGAAAACATTAGCTGTACACTTGTATACTCATAAGATTTATTTCTAACACCGGCAGACAAAAAGAGTTGTAAAATTGTGACTATCAAGTGACAGTGTAAAAGGGTACTTTTTTTATCTTACATTTTGACTAGTAAGAGTGGCTGCCCATCACTGAGAATACTGTGTGCCAGGCTTATCTGCATGTCCTTTAAAGAGTAGTATTTCTGTGTATTTCTGTGGATAAGATTTAAGACTCTAGTAATTTATTTTCTGGCAATTATTCAAATGATTACACACATCCGGAATGTAGGCACAAGTCATGTTTTTACTAGTGATAGGACATGCACTCCTCTGATGTTGTGGTCTCCACAGCACCTCCCCAATACTGTAGTATGCAATACATGACATCCCCTAGACACATAAAAATGGCCAGTGGTATAAAAAACCTTGGACACAATCTAAAATTCTCCTCCAGTTTAACGACAGATTTAACCTCCTTTTCTCTTTAGGAAAGTAAGGCTAAATGGAGTTATCTGTCCCTGCAAGCTTTTTCTCTCAAATTCTTGTTACTGTACTAATATTTGTAACCATAACTATTATGTTCCATATGTTTATGTATATGTGTATTATTTTTACCATTATAATTTTTTCAACCATAATTTCTTGTGTCTTACTGGTAAATTTATAATCCTTAAAAAGACTAAATGAGATTTCAAATCTCACATCTTTTACTATATGAACAGGTCATTTAAATGCACTGTAAAATCATGCGTTAGAGAAAATTCAGGTTCATCATATGGCTTCATTTCCATGGGCAGCCTAGGCAGCATGACAACAGTGCAAAGAGGTGTGTAATAAGAATGCTATCCATACTGGGGAGAAGAAAACTTTTGCTTAAGTATGTGACCTGCCTGTAGTCAGGTGCTGGTTTTTTGCTGCTTTTGGATTTTGTCAAATAATCAGAAAAGCTTTTATTGTAATCAGGGAGAAAGTCAAACTGTTGATACTTGCCTAGGGTCACTCCTGTGTTACTGTTCCAAACCAGTTTAACACAGAAGACTGAAGGAAACAAAGGCTCTGTGAGAAAAATTGATCAAACACAGAAAAGTTTGAAATTGACACAAAAAGCAGGACTCATACCAAATGACATTAGATGCTGGTGCCAAAAAAAGGGTAGTATTTTTTATTTAACAGTAAAAGAGACAAAAAGAAAAAGAAACAAACAAACAGAAAAAGACTTGTGCTTGAGGAGAGGGGAGATGGGGAGACAGTGACTCAGATTAGGTGGAAGCATATCACCCTTCTGGGGATCTCAGTGATGTCTTGTTAATCCCCTCCATCTGGCCTTCTTGGTGGAGAAGGTCCCTTGCCATGTGCTACCACCACTGCCTCTGAAAACAACAGAATCCAGCAGATTAAGACATGTTTGGGCCAGATGGAAGTGACAAAATTTAAGGGGACTATGTTTGACACTGTCCCTTGCAGCACTGTTGCATCATTTGCAGTGCTCTGGTATAGAGTCTGGGGACCCCTTTGGAGGGGTTTGACACAGCCCACCAGAGCCCAGGTTAGCTCTACAGAGGTACACCAGTACTGTGCCAAGCGTGGGGAACTGCCCCAGGGTGAGATTTCCTGGAGGCAGAATCTTTAGAGCGAGTTGCTTTTCAGCGTGGCACACATTTAGGGTTGGTTAAAGCAGGTGAGAGAGGCTCTCAGCTTCTGAGGTTCCAAACTACCTACTACAATTGGAGAACTCAGGACCAGAGATCCCCAAAGACTGCTGTAGTTGGGATTAAATAGGTGGCAGATCAGGGGATGGGTACAAACAATTGACCAATGAGGGATCCTTAGGGGAGGAGTGGAGGGCAGGGTCTGACAGGGTTACAACCGATGAGGGAAACAGGGGGAGGAAAAAGGGTTACATGGGCCAATGGGACATAGAGTAACAGGGGATTTCCAAAGGAGTGGAACAACTAGGGATTGGACCAGGGTAGGATTGACAAGGAAGGTACTGGAACAAGGGGCAGGGTTACCATAATGACAAGGGCTCAGGGAATGCCAAATGAGGTAGTTTTCAGGGGTGGATACAACTTGAGAACAAACCAATTGGGGAAAGCATAGGGGTATGGTCTTGGTGTGAAAGACAGGTGTCTGCCAGTAAAGGCAGAAGCTCCTCTTTGAAATACTGAATTTAATTCTGCTTCCTTCCAAGTGTTATAATTGTTTGAATTAAGAACTCTAAGGCAGAGATAAGGGGATAGGAATAACAGCTTTTTACTGATATATCTTAATGTACAAGCAGTTATTAAAATTAGTAACAAAAGAGAACAAATAACTCAGTTCCAGTCCTTTCTTTAGCTGCCGACAGAGTCGGGCTGTGTCTGTTCCCGGTGATGCAGCACGTGGAGAGCCGGCACAGCTGTGGAGAGCTGGCGAGAGCAGAGGCGGGAGGGGGCGGTAAGGGGATGAGGAACAGCAGCGGCCGCGTTGTGTCTCAGGTGGGAGCGGGCTCCTCGCTCACCATTTGTGTCCAGGTGATTTAGCTGTGTTCCCAGAGGTAGGAGGGTGGAGCCGGGCAGATGCAGGGCAGGTGATCACAGAGAGTCTGGCTGTCCTGTGTTCTGGCCGTGTGCGCTGCAGATGGGCGGTTCTCCTGCCCCGCTCGCCAAAAACATGAGTAGCCCTTCCCGGAGGCCAGCTCCCACCTGCCCCTTTTTCTAGAGTCGTCAAAATATCCTGGGCTTAACCCAGCAGGCTCTTTTAGCATGATAATGAAAAAGATTCTTTACACTGGGACAAAAAACCCAACCCCCAACAGGTACATAAGAAGAAACTATTGTAACAATAAATGAATAAAATAAACTTGTACCGCAACAGGGGCTGCCCTTTGATGGGCCATGACACCCTACTCTGTCCTTCACATGGATGCAGCTTTTCCTGGAGTGAAGGGGCCTCACAGCTGAGCTGGTCTGCACAGCAGAGGATGGGGGCCAGAGGCTTTTTCACTACACACCCAAAAACCTCTCCTGCCTTCTCCCACCTTTGGTGTGAGGGTCTGTGTGAGCCTGGCAGATGACAGCCCTGGGGCTGTCGTCCCCCATAGCAGGGGTGGTAAGCTTGATCCACGGCCTTAGTCTGGATATGCTAGTCTTCTCTGCAGCTTTTATACAGTTTTTCTATTATAAGAAAAAGTCTTTGAAGATATTAAAGCCGTAAATTAAGCATTTCCGTCTCCAACAATTACAGGCCTGCAATTAAGTGTGAGAACTTTTCTCTGGGCTACTGAAGTAATGGAAGACTCTCCAGCTGACTGACTCGACTACTTTGGAATTAAGATCTTGCAGTATTTTGAGGCAAATAAATTTCGTACCATATTCAGCAAAATCAGTGTCAGATTTGGACACCTCTGTGGTGCACACAGAGTGGGAGCATCAGTCAAAGTTTGTAAGAGAAACAGTTTCACTGAGATGTGGAGTGCAGAAAGGAACCCCTTGCTACTTAGGCTGCTTCTCAGAGAGAAGCCAAGGTGCATCTTAATCCAAATTTAGCCAGCCCCAGACATAGCTAGGTGGTTTACGCCTGAATGGTCATACAGCTGTAATACAATCCTTGTACTGATATTTCCAACAGGATTAAGAATGGCGAACCCTGTATATATATATTTTTTTTTTTAATTATTACAATAATGCTAGTGATTAGACAAAAAATACTTCAATCGGAATTACTTACTATACAGTATAGGTACCTATAATCTGCTAGAGTCCACAATTTTCGAAGCACTGTTGTAACACTGTTAAAGCACTATGACTAGCAAAACCAATTATTGAGTAGAGAATGATGTTATTCAAACATACCAACTACCATGGGCAAATCTCATTGAAGTCCTCAGTGTGAAAAAGTGGAACTAGGGTTATACAGCATGACATAATTGACTGTCAGTCATAGATATTTTTAGACTGTGTGTTGCCAGGCTTATTCAGCAAAGTGTATATATATATATGTTTTTTTTTTTTCAGAAAAAGGTGTAGTCAGCTCTTTGTTTTTTCTGTTCAACGCTTCTAACTCTCCATATGAGGACCTTGCATGGCCTTGCACTGGATCTTAGTGTTGGTCAAGGAGACCTCAGCATTCTTCAGCACTAAAACCACCAGATCCTCTTTGCTCTGTCTCATCTTTGAATGGCAGGCCCTCCTTGATTAGTTCATCACTGACAGCATGTAAATATGACTAAGTTGAAGTTGAAGCTGCTGTATCTTTTCTTAGGCAAAGCATCCTGCTGCAGGCTGATATTTAGAAAGAGTTTTAGGGGTAAAAGTGTCAACTTAATTTTTAAAATATTAAGATATTCTTATCCCACTTTTAAGGGACTAAGCAACATTTTTAACACTGGACGTGCCATACTTCATTAGCATTATTTCTTCATTTTCAGTGAAGAATGATTCAAAGAACTTTCTTTTTCTCCTTTGTATTATGCACTGAATACCTCTGAATGCCAGGCTGTGTGCAGAAGAGCAATCTTACACAAGCCAGGTCATTGTAGTTATGATGATGAACTTTTTAGGGTATCATCCACTACTCTGGGTTATCTTGTGTGCAGATATACAGATATACAGAATGCTGAGCCTGAAACAGTATCCACCATGCAGAATTCACCAGGATTCACCCTGCAGTTCCTCCAGTGCAGCAAGTGGCATCCGTAAGTGCAGTGCAAAAGTCAACTCCTAAATGTGCTTTATTTCAAACCTTGTCTTAGATGTAACAGTTTCATGTCTGCACCAGGAAAATATTTGGGAAAATACTTAAGGATCCAGTGGAGCACTTAACTCTGCCTTTCTTCTTGCTTTGATAATCACCATACATATTAGCAGTGAATAACACTCATCATTCAGGCTGGAAGTTTTTGGTTTTGTTGTTCTTGTTAGAGGGATTTAATTTTCATTTATGTTCCCTCCCCTCTTTGGCTGGCTGTCTTGGTCCACTCCCGCTTCTGACATCAAAGATGTGCCATCTTTGGGAAACTTAGTGTGCCATCTTAGGAAAACTTATCAGATTCTTAAAGGAAATTAGATTGATATTACACCTGTGAACCATTTCTTGATAAGAAGAAAAAAAGAGACCCTAAGAGAGACAATAGAAAAGGCAGAAGCTAAGGAAGGAAAAGGAGGAAAGAGCTGGAGACAGAGATGCAGGTTCTGGTGATGCCCCATCAATGTTTGGTTGGCAGGTGATGTGCAGGTACTGCGAGTGTAACCTTGGGACAATGGTATGACTCACTATGCTCAGTGAACAGAGTGGCTCCCATGCTTGATCAGCACAGAACATTGAGAAGGATTAATTCATAAAAGGAGATGGAACAGTAGTGAGGCTTTCTCCTCAAGGAAAATTACAGTGACACTCTTGTCTGTGTCATATAAGCAAAAAACCTGGCTCTTTTACGCTGGTCTACAAGAACTTCCTGCAGACTTCAGAAAATTCAGAAAACATGCATTTATTGAACAAGTTCCTGGATTTTTCAATATAAAATAGGTGTCTATATGAATGTATAAATAGGTGTATATATAAAGGTGTGTATATGTAAATGTGCATGTATTTATATCTGTATAGGTTGTTATCCGTTAAAACCCTACATAAGAAGATATAGAAAAGAGAGAAAATCCATTCATGTCATATATTCTTCTATGTCCACCTGTGGTGGGTCATGGACTGTGGGGTTTTGTGGGGCATGTGCCAGGCTCTCAGTCTCTGCTGCCCTTGCCTCATCCACGCTTCTTTCCTGCTCCTGTGGTTCTTCTGGCTCATCAAAGGGTCTCTGGACCACAAGCACAGCTTTCTTAGTCACCTCTGTCCGGAGGAAGTCATTGTAGTCCAGGAATACCAGAGCATCAGCTGTTTGACCATGTGCAGTATGTCCTGGCCTCTCTGTCCCTTCAGCTGGGGCTGGGATGTACTGGGCTGTGTCCAGGAGAACCGACCCATCAGCTATGGGGCTGTTTAAGACATGTGTCTGCCTCCCTGCCTCTACTGCTGTGACTTTTGCTCTCATCTCTTCATCTACATTTTGTTCCTGCTCCCGTGGTTCTTCTGGCTTGTCAAAGGGTCTCTGAACCACAAGCATGGCCTTCTTAATCACTTCACTATGCGTGTAGTCAGTTGCATTCAAGAAGAGCGGCACATCAGCTGTGGGACTGGGCATATGTCCTGGCCTCTCTATCCCTTCTGCTGGGGCTGGGATGTACTGGGCTGTGTCCAGAACTCTGTCTTCAGCTCTGGGGCTGCATGGGACACATGTCTGCCTCCCTGCCTCTGCTGCTCTGGCTTTTGCTCTCATCTCTTCATCTACCCTTTGCTCCTGCTCCCATGGTTCTTCTGGCTTGTCAAAGGGTCTCTGGATCACAAGCATGGCCTTCTTAACCATCTTAGTACACATGTGTTCAGTTGCATGCAAGAACAGTGGCACACCAGCTGTGGAACTGTATATCTCATGTACATGGCTCTTTGTTCCCCCTGCAGTGGGTGTTACTGTATGTGACACATTCCTACTGGGTTCTATGTCCTGCACTTCTACAGTCTGCTGATTTGAACCCTGGATCTCAAGTGTACCTTTGTCCAGGACATCTCTCCTGATACACTCTGATGTGTCCAGAAGGTCCTTTCCATCAGCTGTTGGGTGCTTCTTCTCCTCCTCTCCTGTGAGGCAGGTGGCTGTGGAGGCTAAGGGCTGAGGCTTCAGTGCTCTCGGCACAAGTCTCAGCCATCTTTTTTGAGCCGGGGTGCTGATGACTGTAGGTGCAGGAAGGCTTTGGGCACATCCTGCAGGTGTTTCTGCTGTTATTGATGCCTCTGCACTTAGTTCCTGCTCCTGCAATTCTTCTGGGTATTCAAATGGTTTCTGGACCACAAGCATGGCCTTCTTATCCACCTCTATCGGGATGCAGTCATTGTTGTCCAGGAATACTGGTACCTCAGCTGTGAGACTGTCCACAGTATGTTCTGGTCTCTCTGTGCCTTCTGCTGAGGCTGTAACCCCCATCCTCTCCCCAGTGCCATGTTCTTCCATGTGCTTCTCAGATCCCTGGATCACAATTACAGCTTTTCTCAGGAGCTCATCTTTCATGTCTGGGGCTATGTCCAGATGAGCCAGGCTATCAGCTGTGGGGCTGTGTGGGCCATGTGCCAGGCTC
Source organism: Erithacus rubecula (assembly GCF_903797595.1). Lineage (NCBI taxonomy): Eukaryota > Metazoa > Chordata > Aves > Passeriformes > Muscicapidae > Erithacus > Erithacus rubecula. The sequence goes on from NW_027635860.1 coordinate 11,373,025, forward strand.
ACTGAAGCTCTGGTTCTTACTGCCAGTGTTGAATCCATGCTGTGTGCCAGGTACTTCTGCTCTTCTTTCTTCTGGAGTCCCTGGATCACAATTGTAGCCTTGCTCAGGACTTCATTGCTGATACACTGGGGTGTGTTGTGAGGATCCTGTGCACAGGCTGTGGGCTGCTGCTGTTCCCACTCTCCTCTCCTGTGCATTGCACTGAAGGAGTTGGGCAGAGCCCGTGGAGCACTCTTGAAGAGAGAAGTCCGTCTCTCTCGAGCCAGGGCATCGATGATTGTGGGTGAAGGAGATCTGAAGGCAGGTCCTGCAGGTGTTCCTGCTTCTCTTGCTTCCTTCATGCTCAATTCTCGGTCTGGCTCTGCTTCTATCAGCTGCTGGCCAGGACCCTGTTTCACAGAGTGCTCCTTGTCCAGGTCCTCAGCCCTGATGGACTGGGCTGGCTCTTGGAGAATATCTGTGCTGCCTGTTGGGTGCTGCCTCTTTTGCTCTCCTTTGCTTTGGGCAGCAGCTAAGGACTTCTGTAGAATTCTCAGTGCCTTTCTGTGCCACATCTGGCTCCCTTCACCCAGGGTGTCCAGGAATGTAGAAAAAGGGATGGTGTAGGCGAAGGCCTGGCCTTGATTTGCTGCCTCCTCCCCTACCAGAGCAGGCTCTTCCTGAGCTGCTGGGATTACAATGGCTGTGTCATCTCCTTCTTCATGGTCTTCATTTGAGGGGCATTCCATGTCCTGAGATCCTTCTGGTCTGCCATATGCTCTCTCATCTGTTCCTTCATCTGTGGGGCAACTGGGACCCTCCTTGGGACCAGTGTGGGAGTCTCTGTTGTCCTGCAGGCCCAAGGAATTGACCCAATGATGGGCAGGAGATGACCCAATTTCATCTGTCCCTTGGCACAGCTCTGTATCTACTGCATGTACCCACTGCTCTCCCTCAGACTGCTCTGGACTAACATTGTCTTCACACTTCTGCTCCTTGGTCCAGGCTGCTGGCTCACTGCTTGCCACCTGGGGCTGCTGTCGTGACGTGTAGCTGATCCTCCATGCCATGCCTGTGGTCCTGTCCCCTCCAGTCTCAGGCCATCCCATTCTGCCACTGGCACTCACCTGTCCAGGTGTGTCAGTGAGAGCCCTAGAGCTCCTCAGTGAGGAACCCTGTCCTCGGCTCTGTGCTCTCTTCTCCAGGCCATCCTGCTGCTGTTGCGAGCCGTGGGCCCAGAAGCTCCTGTCCAGCTCCTCTGAAGGCCTCCTCTTGAAGGACATCATGACCTCCTTCAAAACGGGCCCGTGCCACAAAGGGCTTTGGTGGCACTCAATGTGCACCGACAGCCCTGCTTGTGGCTGCTGGTGGCCTGTCCCTGCATCTGCATCCCTGCTTGGGGAAGCTGACACAGACATGGGGCCTGCCTGGGCCGGCTCTGCTGCTGGCCACTCCTCCATGCTGGCCTGTGGCACCTTCTGCCACACACCTGTCACTGTCACCCTGGAGAGCTGCTGCCTCGGGAGACAGCTGCTCTCCTAGGGCTGGGCACCCCAGGATTCTCCGCTCCTTAAAAACCCTCACTGTCTGGGTGGGGCCCCGCATCACAATGGCCTCTGGTTATTATGGCCACAGCATCACACAGGGCCGCTGTCACACAGGGCCACTGTCACAAATGGCCACATCCCAGCTTTGCCTTTCTGTTCTCTAATGTGATCTTAGAAAGAGAATGAAGATTTAAATGGCATGCAAACAAGCCAAGATGGGAGGAACAACTTTTTACTTTTTTTGGGTTTCAACTTTGCTGCTTGTTGGCTGAGCCAGAAGGACCTAAATAAATAACAGTCCAGAAATATCAAAAAGGGTGAAGAGAAAGGATATGCTGATTTTTAATTTTATGTTTGTCTGATAAACATTCCTCATCCACAAGTAGGAACTTAATATGTTTTATTTGGGAAGCAAGAAATCCTCAGGCAGAATATGAGGTCATGACTATGTAACCAGACGTCTCCTCCACCACATACTCCCAGCTCAAGAAATTGCATTTTCCTTTGGCCTTTCCAGCCACTTTAAAGGTTTTTCTCTAATTCTCCCTGACATCCATTCATTCAAAGTCCTGCCAGAATTCAGGGTCTCCTCTGTATTGCTGTAAAGACTTTTGTAGGCTGTACTGTGCACTGGGACACACATGACACTGACCTTTGAGGACTTACAGAACTGGACTTTACTTACTCCCTTTTGTGGAATTCTGGAACTAGAAATTATTTGAGCTCAACAATCCAGCTTTCAACTGGGGATGCCTCTAATTACCTGTAATCCTTTTCATTCCTTTTTCAAATCTAAGGCACTTTTCTTCAACACACTAAAGGGAGCACAAACTCTTCAGGTCTCTATGCTGTGATTTTTTTTTTCTCATTTGTCCTTCAGAATTTAAAGAGAAAGTCTAAGATCAAAGAATGCAGGCACTGCCACATTACAGAGCCAGTTCCAAATGTTGGCTGTGGAGGTACCAGGGGCTCATTCTAGGCAGAAGCTGAACAAATAATTTGGGTTGGTGCTTAAGCAAAACAAAATACACAACTCTTCCACATTTGATTGGAAACTGTGTTAGCCTTAGCAGTATTTTCAGCTCTGAGTGAATCGTTGAAAACTGATATGACCACAGACAAAGACCATCTAACTAAGTAAAGTTAGAAAGTGGTGTGCTTATTCACCGGTGGGCAGCACAGGAGTTATCTCTGAAAGGCGTGATCGTCCCGGACAAGGTCCTTTGCCATCTATTTATTTCCCAAGATCTTATGTACAATACATATGCATAACCCCAGCACCTCCCATACCCATTCAATATTAAAATGAGGTTATTAGTCCTTCATGCGTGCACAATTCTTCTCTTGAATTGGGTTGGTGGTCTTGAAATGGGTCAGTGGTCTCAAAGGATGAAGTCAGGAGAGTCTTCATCAGGCCTCAGCGACCCTCTGTCATGATCCAAGGCCCTGTGCTTCATGATGCAGTCCAGGTGCTGGCCACTGTTCTTACTGGTTTCGGTCTGTTCTTGTAACGGTTCACTTACTCTATGTTCTTCTATATGCAAGCTCCTAACAGCAGAAGATATAATAATTAGCTCCAGCTTAAGCATCTAGTAATCATTAACCTACCATTTGCCTACCTAACTTACATCTTGGTCATGGAAATCGCTTCTACCCTTAGCAAAAATCTTAATTCTTTAAAATCATGATTCATCACTCCATATGCTAGACTCACACAAGTAACATACTCAAGAGATACTCTTTAAGCTCAGGGGAAAATGCAGGCTGTGGCAACTCAGCTGTTGCCAAAAAAACCCCTTAATTTTATCTTGAAATAAAAGGGACCAAAAAGTGAACTTTATTTAATGTAAAAGGTTTTGTGTAACTTAGGTCTGCATTGTATTAAGCAATACACTTTTTTGCATCGCTCCACTAAATCAGATTTCCTTTGTAGCGTCAATTCTCTCTACTACAGTTGAGTCGATCAGTGGTGTAAATTATTCTCATTGAGTTCATCAAATAAGTATCTCCCTCATTAGCCAGCCCAGCATAGGGGGAGTGAATGTGAACATAAAATCCAGACTACTAGAAAAAAATTTTCAAGAGAGCAATGGGCTTCAGCTGGTTTCAACCATTTTTTTCAGCTGGCCTGTCTTCCCACAGACTGATGTCTCTCAGAGTTGTGAGGGTGAATAGAATACAGATAAAAGTAATGGGAATCACACTGGTATTGTATCTCAATTGGTCTTGCAATTGCTATATTTTACTAATAGCATTTTATATTTTTATTGTGTTTTTTTGTAGCAATCTGAAAGTCAGAATATAATATGTATAATCAGAATGTACTATCAATATCAAAATGAGTAAGGTTGATTTTAGTGATCACACCTTCCACATGTGGAATATCTAATAGAATCTGGTGAGACAGTATTGGACTCCAATATCTGCTTAGCTCTTCTAGTGGTATCTACCTTACCTTCCTATCAACCCTATTCCTACAGCTCTATGTATTGCTTTAAAAAATCAAATATCTTCCATTTATTATGTATTTTTTTCAGCCTCAGGGAGTCTGAGTAACACAGTGGGAAATGTTGCTAAATCAAACAACGTCTGGATTTACATCTCTGATTTGAGGCACTCATATATGGCATTTTGTTTTACTGTAAGAAATGTAATGAAAATTATCAAAGAAGTGTTTTTGTGGACACTGTAATTGCATGGTATGTGGTACAAAAAAGTCATGTTAAAAAAACCCCACAAAGCAAAAAAACAAATCATACAAAAAAAAACCCAAACCAAAACAAAAAAAAAACTACCAAGAAAAAACTATCACCATCAAAACCCAGAAACCAAATAAAGAGTAAAGATGGATATTACTCATCCGTACAAATGATCAAAGGCAAATCTCTTTCACTCAGTCTCCAAGAGTAACCTTTGGGGTGTCCACTCAAGAGAGGAATCTTCACACATAGAGTTCAACATCTGTTTCAGGTATATTATTTTTTGAAAGGTAGAAATACACTAATACATACAGATCTTTTTAAAAAAGAAGTATCTTGAGATAAACTCAGATGGGCAATATAAGTATCTGCTTTATTTGTTTGAGACTTTAGACAAATGCTAAATTGTGTAAGGATCTGCAAAGCAGAATTTAACACTAAGATGCTGTATACACTTCACATGCATTTATCAGTGTCTGAAAATTTTTAAAATAAAATTTTAAAATATTTATTTATTTATTTATTTAAATAGTGGAAGCTTAAAAAAAGTCTTCAGAATTTTCTCAGTTTCAGTTGTTCATTGCATTCATGTTGTGGAGTAAAATGCAAATTGCAGTTATGTTACTAGGACCTACATTGTGATGAATGTAAGGAAAAAAGTATTTGCAATATTTCTATTCTCCATATGTTTTTAAAGGAAGTTTATTGAAGACATTTGGAGTTGTTTCAGTTTGGTTTTGGTTTTTTTTCTGAATCATATCATATTGCAGCAACTTCTATAAATTAACATTTTTTTCATATACTTTGACATAAATCAAGAATCTTGCTTTCTTGGCATTAGCTCCAGATGAGCAAATGTACTAGAGGTTGTGAAATAGTATTTAGTGCAAGTGTGTTGAATTCAAAATGTGATGGCTTTTCTTTTGTTACCACCACAAAATGTTAAAGATAAGTCACTCTCTCAGACACCTGTTGTTATACTCTTCTGGTGGTGTGTATACAGATTGTTTTAGGAGTGCAAAGGAGGTAATCTATACAGGTACATAGCAACAAGCAAGATTGGTCTCTGCACTCTTTTGGTATGGAAGATTTATTTCAATATTTAAAAAGTTATTTCAACATAAATTCCTTAAAATGCACCTCTTTCTTTAGTCTCATAGAATCAAAGAATGTCCTGAGTTTGGAGGGACCCACAAAGATTACTGAATCAACAAATTCATGATCCTACACAAGTGTCACACCGTGTGTCTCAGAAAGTTGTTCAAATTCTTCTTGAACTCTGTCAGGCTTGGTGTTGTGACCACTGATCTGGGGAGCCTGTTCCAGTGCCCAACCATCCCCTGGTGAAAGGAGATGTTTCCTGATATCCAGGCAAAACCTCCCCTGGCAAAACTTCAGGCCACTCCCTTGTGTCCTGTCACTGGCCAACACAGAGAGAAAAGATCAGTGCTTGCAACTCCACTTTTCCTCCCAAGGAAGTTTCAGACTGTAATGTGGTATCCCCTCAGTCTCCTTCACTCCAGGCTGAACACACCAAGTGACGTCAGTCACTCCATAATGCTTCCTCTCAAGTCTCTTCACATCTTCATGGTCACTCTTGAATAGCTAGTGTCTTTCTTATATTGCGACACTCAAAACTGTCCCCAGGACTCAAGGTGAGGTTGCCCTATTACAGAGCAGAGCAGGATAATTCTTTCCATTGCCTGGCTGGCAACACTGGCCCAGTGCTCCTCAGGATATGGTTGGTCCTCCTAGCTCCTGCTGACTCAGGTTCAACTTCCATGCTCCCATGCTTTTCAGAGTTGGTGTTTAAGAAGTGACCAGCACTGATGGATCCCAGCACCTTCCAAAGTGTTTTCCCACCAACTATCTTCTGGAGCAAACTGAAGTCTGCTCTCCTCATGTCTAGCAGTGATGTTTTGCTGGGACTTTTCCTTCTGTCACCAGAGATTTTAAACTGTATTGCTTCATGTTTGCTGTGGCCAAGACCAGGTGCCACTTCACTTCCAAGACCCTCTTAAAATACAACAAAATCAAGAAAGATATCGTTCCTAGTTGGCTCCCTTAGTAACTATGCTATGAAGTTATGATTCAGGTGTAGAAGGAATCTTCTGGACCTGTTTGCATCAGCTGTGTGATTTTCCTATTAACTAATATTAGTTAATATCTAGCAAGTTGAAGTCCTTGATATATTCCTTTTATCCTCTGGTAGTTTAAAGTGACATCACACACTTTGATATTGCTAAAATATATAAACCTATGAAATAGTTAGTGTTCCATGACAATCTGTCATTGTTGATGTCCATTGTAGGCTGTATTTACAGTTTTCCTTTATTTCTCCATAAGAAAGAACATGACCCAAAGTAATTATATGCTAAATTTATACAATTGTTTTAGCCAAAATATTGAAATACATAACCACTAATTGCTACATTGCAAATAAATTAAAAATATGTAGTGTGACAGGTCAAACATGTTTATGACACTATCATAATTTTGTTGTGGGTTTTTTTTAAAGTCTATTTGCTGACTAGTGTTAAGGGACAGTGTTTGGACCACACATAATGTCCATTTCATATTTACCTTGTTTTGTTAATCCTATTTCAATGATCTGATTTTATACTCTTTCCTGAATTTTAAGTTATTCCTTTCTGACACTGATTTTTATTACATTTTTCTAGATGTATCATCTCTTTGCACACTTGAGAGAGCTAAAAATACATGTTTTTTTAAATTTCTTAAAATTTAATTGACAGGTTAATTCATCATTTTGTGAATCTCTGAACTCACTCTGAATGTATTTTTTTGTTTGTGGGTTTTTCTTTTTTTTTTTCCTTCTTTCCCTTTTTTTATATTTTTGCTTTTACAAGCATGTAGGAAATCAGACAAAATTTCAATTCAATTTTAGGTGACATAACAATTGACTACTTTGCCTCAAGGTTCCTCATACTTTTGCTATGTAGAGAGTTCCACATCATTCCTATACTTTATTAAATATTTCAGTAAATGAAAATTAAGGATAATGGACCTACCAATTTTGTGTATTGTTCTATTTTTAATAGAAAAAAAAAAAAAAAAGAAAGGAGGCATAATCCAATAAGAGTTACCAAAGGAAAACTGTGTTTCATGTTGACCACATAAGAAAGACTTCTTACACAGTTATGAAGAGGCTGTACCATTTACTGTTGAGTGTCAAATTTTTTTGATTTGTGGAAACAAGAAGAGTAGCTCAATGCTTGTAGAACAGCACTCTGGAATTGTGTACTCTAGACAATGCATCTAAATTACAGTTTGATGTATTCAAATAAATTGAATTTTATTTGGTACTAATGAATAAAGTATTTAGGCTTTCATAAAATGTGAAAAATGAGTTTACATTTTTCCACTTGCATATACATGGACTTTTAATGTCAGTATATTTGCAATATGTGCCAAGACAGATAATAACAGAAAAGTCAATATTTTTTATTTGTTGCATGAACAGTTCATGGAAACCTTTGAGGGAAATATGAAACAGCTTACATAACTAAATTTTGGTTTGACTTCCTTTTCAACCAGTTTCTAATTTATTACTTTTGAGAATTTTTAAAATTGTTTTCTCTGTTTATGTTGTACCTGTATAGTGTGTCATTTGGCTTTTCTTGTTCAATCAGAAATTATGCTTTCTATGTTAATTTCACATCTTAATTTTACTGTTCATGGTTTGTTCTGGGACTTCTTTAACCATCATCTTTTCCAGAGGCTAGTGGAAGATTCTAGAAGCCATTAGCCCTTTGTGATTCTACAATGTACTGAACAATATTTGTTACACAATATTTTCCTCAAATAAATGGTTGCTATTATTGTATGTATTTTCAAAGACTACTGAAGTGCCTTCATGTAACTGAATTACATACAGTTTAATAAACCTAAAGTAAATCAAATTAGCACTAATAACTTTAAGCTTTAGAATGTATTTGAATTGAGAAAAGGATTTGAATACTTAGCCCAACAGCTCCAGTGTGGTGTGAAATTAATTAGCACTACACATATCTTAGCTCCTTTCAAGACATGTACAGATGGGATAACAAAACTGGAAAGATAAGGAACTCTGAAAATCTCTTTTTAAATTTACTAATTCAAAAAGGTATTTGCTATTGTGAGCAACTGAATTAAAACAAGATTAGCTATTGAAAAAAAAATGCACTAACCCCGCAGAAGTATTAAGAACAGAATCATAAGTCATCTGACAATGTTATTTCACTTGAGGTCAAATTATTTTAATTGTAATGAAAGTAGGAGAAGAAAGGACACTATTCTTTATCTTAATGAATGTCAGTGTTTCAGAATAGTTAAAGTATGTGATTAAAATTAAAAATAAGAAAGAGATGTAGGAATAGATTTCTTTCTAACTGGATCCATTTCCTTCAGTTGTACCTTTCATTTTTTTTTAACTCATTATCAGGCTTATCTGTTATCTTCTGAAAATAATGACTTCTAAATTCATAGACTCTTGACCACTGTGTTAATCTGTGTATTCTTTTTACTTTATTTCTTAATTTATTTTGAAGAAATTCCTGATGATTCTGCAGTGCACCTATATTAGATGTCACAAGTATGAGCTGAATGAGATTATTCAGAAAGTCATGACAATATATAATACAAGAAATCTATAACAATTTGATAAAATCTGTTTCCTTTCACAGTAAATTTTTTTGTTTATTTTTTCCAGCCAAAGTGTGTTAAGTTTGCCTAGGATGGTCTCAAGCAAAAACTGTTGCTGTTGCTGAAAATGCAAAACTATAGGGCTAAAAAAACCAGTTAGTAATACAACAAAGTGTACCAATGTTGTCTGAGGGTAACATTCATGATACCTGAAGCAGGAAAATAAACCATGTCTTTTTTTCTGGGAATGTAAGAATCAGAGTTGCAGAAGAGGAGTAATCAGCACCTGCTAGATAACAGCACTCTTTTCTTGATGATTTTCTATCTAATAGTGTAAGAATGCTTGTATTCAAACCAATGAAGCTATCTCTCCTCTGAAGGCTGATCTACATCTTGACCTACAGTGTATCTGTGTATTTTGATGTATGAAGAAATATTAAGGCAGTACATATTGCTTTAGGGATTGTGTGTACTGGCAAAATTGAAATGAAATCATTATAGGCTAATGAGAAGAAGCAAGTTGATGGCTTCTGGAGTGGACTCAAGGGATCACTACAAAAATGAGATCACTTTGTCAAATGAAGCAAAGATAGAAAGGAATCTTCCTAGAAGAGGAAGAGAGATTGACTAGCACAATATTGTCCCACAACAATCAGGGTAAGATTGTCATTAATGATCAGAGAAACTACCCACTGATTTTCAGCCCAATCAATTTGAGAAAGATTTGTCTCTGTTTTCATATGGAGAACGATTGTAAATAGGCTAAATTAAACACAAGTTACCAGATCCAGGGCAAGAAGATATTAGGCAGTCACAGGAAGCACACTAGAGATGGAAAAGAGACTACTAAGAAGGGCGTGTGGAAATTCGTAAAATTTTTTTGCTCTATAGACAATTGGGAACAATTTTCAGGGCATCAGTCAATGCAATAAATGATGCAGCTAAAATGTAAAATCAGTGTGTACCAAGGCACTAGCTGGAGATGTGTAACTGGAAGCTCAAGGGCATTAAAATATAGAGTTCAAATATTTAAAAAAAATATTCACAAGCTTTGAATAACAACAGTGATTTCTCACTTGGTAATTAAAAACATTTTGTTCCTTAATTTATTCATATTGAGAAATCAGTGATATATCATGGGGTGTTCAGCTGTACATTCAGTAAGTTCATATATAGCAGAATGATGAATTCATTTATTTATCCTTATTTGAGAGAATGAAATTTTAGTATAATAAAAAATTACTAGGACTCAAGCCTTGCAATTTTTTTTTTGTTTGTTTGTTTGTTTGTTTTGGGGTTTTTTTTGGTTTTTTTGGTTTTTTCTGGGTTTTTTTTTTTTTTTGTAGAAAGCTTAATTCAATGTGAGTAAAGGCTATAGTGTCTAAGTAGTCTAAAATTCTGGCTTCAGACTTTAGGCCTTCAATAGTAGTAAATGGCTTCTGAGAAAACTCAAAGTCTTCTACATCACAAATTCCACCATGTGGATAAAAGAGTGAATCAATTGTCTTTAGGAAAAAATTAGAATTCAACTCCCTCTGCTCAGTCTTCTGTTAATATTGCTTTTTGTACTTAGAATGGTGCTATTTGTCTCTCTTCAGTAGAAAACAGTAGGTTTGAATTTGCATGATTGGAAGTGAAAGTCTACCTTCTTTCTTCCAGTATCATCTTTAAGTGAATAAAGCAACAAAACTGTAACAAGGTGTTACTGTATATGGGTTAGGGAGCACACAAAGACACAGTAACATGGCACTCTCTTGCACGGTGCAGGAAAGAGCAAGAAAGAACAATTTATTGAAGGAAGCCATTGCTTTAAATAAGAGACTTCATGCAAAACAAAATACAGATGGTTCATTGGTCAGAGAAGGAGACACCTCTTGTCCCAGGCTTTCTCATGGATCCAGCAGGTGTTTATCTTTTGTTACAATTCTTTCTCTTGTGTTTACATTAGAGAAAGGCCTCTCGCTTGGGAAAAATCCCAGCTGAGCCTGAGAAAGCCAGACTGTAAAAATCTTTTAAGATTCGCCCTGGGCCTGTAATGGCCACACCAAGGAACAGTGATTATCAGTTTAGTGCACAGCAGTCAGTATCCATAAACTGGGGCACTCACTCTTTATTTCTCAAACAGTGATCTGCCTTTAATTAGTGCATAGCGAATTTTATTTATTCCTTCTGTATGAACTAAGCTACAAATTCAGAGCTAATGTCAGAACTATGTGAAGCAACTCTTGAAAATGTTGACACCTAATTTAAAAAATAAGTTTAAAAAGTCAGTTTCTCCAAAGAAATATTTTAGAATTGGTGACACTCACTTGAAGTCTGCTAAAGAGGTAATAAAGTAATGTGATTAAAATGTGAATTAAATTGGGATTTGTCTTTACTAACTTTTTGATATACCACAATAAGCAGTAGATTTCAAGACAAACACAAAATAAATATTTAATTTTATATTTTGTTTCCTATGAAGTCTTTTATAAAAATTACTGCATAAAAGTATTGAAAATTGAAAATGGCATGAAAAGCAGAAAGAGGATTCAGAAGTATAAAAACTGCTACTTCCTATAGATCATAATGGCTGGAGTTGTGACTAGAGAAAATGAGAATAAATAAACAATAATTATTTTAAAATAATTATTTACAATAATTACTTTTAAAAGAGAAAGGTAGCTAAACCATCCTGAATATATGAGCAATGTGTGCCAAACATAGTTCATGAATGGGTGAAATATTCTCATGTTTATCCTCTTGTTCTTCCTGATTTTAATTATGCCAACACATGATATGGGGATGGCATATAAATCTTGAATTTTGGAATGAAGAAGAGTATACTGGGGGAACTTTGGCTATAAAAATTAAAAGGCCTTTTAAGGAATTCAGGGTGGTTGTAAAATATGATTACCCACTGTGTAACAGTGCCAGAATGCTTATGCAAACACTCCCATTGTTGCTCTCAGCCCCACAGTCAAAAACTGCTATAATTTCTATCTTGCTTATGGTTTCAAAATCTTATACTAGGCACTCATATTTATAAGGTTTTCCTGATTCATCCTTCCCAACAGTACCTTAGTGTTTTTCAGAGATCTCTGAGTTATTTCTGTACAAATGTGGTTCATGTAAAGACATAGAAAGAAAACCAAGGAAAGGAAAGAAAGTCTCAGTACTGTTTGGTTTTAATCCCAGTTTAAGAAAATGGGTATTAGTAAATACAGACTGAAATGCTACAGGAAGAAAAATAACATAAATATTAGAGTCTGAGTCCTGGTATCAATCACACACATAAAAAGTGAAAACTCAACAAATGAATCACCACAAACAAATGAACAAAAACAAGCAAACAAAAAGCCCCTAAAGAAACAGAATAAAACCACAACAACAAAAATCCAACCTCCCTCCAAAAACCACAAAATCCACTTATCTGCTTTTTTATATACCTTAGCTGGTAAAACATCTTCTGTGGATGATGCAGATAGGGATCCAGTAAAATGTTATTCTGACAGTTTGATTTATGCCATCAATCATAATCAATGAAACAAAAGAAAAAAACCAAAATTCTGTAGGATGTATGTTTAGAGGTTTTTTTTCAGCATACTTAAACCATCAGAACTGACTCAATAAAGGAACTATCCTTTGCTGTAGTAAGGGCATGAAAGAGTGAGAGGTGATCTAAAACCAAACACTTGGTAATACAGGAGAGGAGAGGAATAAAACATGGAGTGGGTGGAAGAGAAAAAGGTAATTACAGATTTAAAATATCTAGGGAATGCTGAGATAGGCAGATTCTGTCATCATCGCATCATTGCTGACTCACCCTCCTGCAAGTCCCACCAAACTGTGTGAAGGTGAATTTGCAAGATGTGCAATTCAGCACAGGACAACCCTGACTACATCATCAAAGAGAAGACATGAAAGACGTGAAAAAAGACACTGAAAGATAGAGAACACCTGAACTTAAGACAAAGCAAAATAAAAACTGAGGTGCTAGTATTTATCATTAGGAATTTGGAAGGAAAGGGTAGATAGTACTAAATTGAACAGGTGCCTGTCTTTCATAAAGACAGCAACAGACACAAAGGATGCTGAAGCTGCTCAGAGCACATGGCAAAATCATGCAGCCCCAGGGGGACCACGGAAACAAGTGGGTCAAACTTGAGAGCTAAGATAAAACTGTGATGTGAATAACCAACAGAAAATCTGTGGTTTGTTTGTCTGTGATCCTGCAAGGCTCCCAAGAGAGCAGCATGACAGAAAGCTGTTTCTTGTAAGACGGTAAAGGAACTTGGCCTGAGGCTTTTTTTGAAAGATCGTGGCCCACTTATACATTTGTTTCTTCTGCCTCTCAGGAGAACTGGTACCCCTATATTTTATAACTAAATAAATAATACTACGGAAAGTATTCTTATTCTGCATGGTAAATTTCTTACTAAATGTTAAAAAAAAAAAAAATCAGAGGACTTTTAGTGGCCTAAAAAAAAAAAAAATCAGTATACTGTGTATACTAAATATTTCTACAATCTTTTCTTCCTTTGAAAACAAATATTTTCATTAAGGCTAAAGTCAAGTCAAGAGCTTTCTTCACATTGTTTCACAAAATGCCCTTTTTTTTTTTTTTTACAAAGCTTTAACAATTACAGAAGATCTCACAGTGGTATCCCATGGCTGAAGGTAAAGCATGTAGACAACCATCACAATACAAGCTGGATTTGATGCTGAAACAGAGAGGAGCTTAATTATGCCACTTTTCTTCAAACTTTCACTTCCCTCATGACAGATAACACCAGCTTCAGCTCCAATGGACACACTGCAGGACAGAGCTAAGACTGAGGTGAGGCTTAACTTGTCTGAGAGGCACTTTAATGACAAGTGTTATCTAAGAAAGTACAATAATTATACATGGCAGTGAGGAGTGAGGCAAAAAAGTATAAAAAATAGCCTTGTGAACACCAAGGTCAGAAAATGAGAGGGAGGATGTGATCCAAGGCTAAGCAGATGGAGGATGCATGACAGAGGAGAATGTTAGAGGGAGCAACAGGGAGGAACCTCAAGGTCATGATTGTGAGGCCACCAGGTGTTGCCCACCACCCTGCAGGAACTCAGTGTAGCAGATGGTCACTTCTAAAAGGGAAGGAGTCTGGAATGAAGAAGAGGAGCTGACACTGGGAAAGACATGGGAAGAAGAGGCAGGCAGATATTTTCCACACATGTGCAAATATTTTCCTATTTTTTATTTGTTTCCCAATACCTGAATTAATACTCAGATATGCATATTTAACAGGTAATAATGAAATTTAAATTTCCTGAGCTGAGCCAATTTTGTTTATGACAGTAATTGGTAAACCAATGTCTACCTAAATACTCAGGCTTTCTCACTCCTGCTCAGGTTCCTAATTTCTTCTCTTCCTGAAGGTGCAAGGCAAGTTATTGACTGCCACTGTGGGTGCTTGGCTTTCAGCCCAACTTACCCCATTGATGTATGTATCTTCATTTACTACCTTGAAGATGGTGGTGCAAAAAGGGAAGAGAACACAGAAGGATATAAATAACAAGTAGGAAAAAGCCCACAACCTCTTCTTCTCTGAATATGCTGAAAGAAAAAGAGAATGAATACTGGTAGATTCAGCAGAACAGACTTTAGAAAGTCTAAGAGAGAAAAGGGAAAAAGGAGTGAAAATTCTAAATTAGTACTCATAAGCTTTATAATATTAATTTATTATTTCAATTACCTGAGAAATATAGGAACTGTACAACACACTGTAACATTTTGCTGTTGTTCCCTGTCTTATCACTTTTCATTTTTAAGAACAGAAGGTCTACTAGTTTTATGTGGCATGTCGCCCATGAAGGAGTAGGTTTCTGGCAGTAATCAGGTGATGATGTGGGCATGAAGTTCATGAAGAACTGCAGTTAGTGGCAAGGCTTAATCTTGGAGCAACTTGAAAAGGACAGTCTCCCATGGGAGATACTCCATGTTGTGGCAGAGGAAGAGTATTAGGAGGAAGAAGCAACAGAGACAACATTAAATGAACTGACCATGAATGCCATTTTCTGTCCCCCTGTGCTGCTCAATGGGAAGGAAGTAAAAACAGCTGTGAGTAAAGTCAAGCATGAGAAGAAAGGAAGGGTGGGATGAAAATGCTTTGAGATTTGTTTTTACATCTCATTTTCATGCTCTGACTTTTGACTGGAAATTAATTAAATCAATTTTCCCAGGTTGACTGTTTTGCCCATGACAGTACTGGATGAGTGATCTCTCCCTGTTCTGTCATTATATTGAGTAATAAAATATTGTCATATTTCCTCTCCCCTGCCCAGAAGAAGGGGACTGATAGAGCAGCTTGGTGGCCACCTTGTGGCTAGCCAATGTCAACCCACCACAGCAGGCTATTAAAACGAATATCTGCCGGATGAATCTGCAAAAAAGCTATGGTGTGAAAAGATTACATAGGAATTTATTACATCAGAGACCCATAACAGTTGAGTGATCTCAATATTCTTCACTGGTAAATGCTATCTCCCTTCCAAACCTTTGTAGTAGCCTTTCCTGCTTAGATTTTATATTTTTTCTGGGGTGAAATCCTATTTCAAAAGTTCAAAACTTTCTTAAAGCTCATTGTATTTCTAATAACCTGTATTTTCCTATTTCTCTCCTTGTCTGTGTTTAAGCCAAAATATTGTATTTTTGTGTATCATTTTGTATGGTACTGGGGTTTTGTGTGAGATTTCTATATAATTAATGTGAACCTGTTTAGTTGTGTAACTTGGCCTCATCAGTTCATTTCAAATCTCAGCTGGAGAGTCCTTTGTTCTTCCTCACTCATTATTTTATTTTGCCTTCTCTTTCTGTTTATCTCCAGTTCTGTTAATGTTATGAAGTGATCAAAAATTATTTCCAAGGAAAGGTAATGTATTCCATTTTGAATATTGTACTACTGAGACAACAGAACAATCACATTTAGAAAAGCATTTGAGCATCAATTTCAAATAACCGCTCTTTGAAAATCTCCAGTCTTGCCTCCAGTGAAAGGGTAGGTGGGGATACTGAGCATTTTCTCCTTATGCAATTCAATACTTTGTATAGCCTTCTTATATCTGCCTTAATTTCTTGTGTCTAAATTAAGGTCATATTAATTTCCATCTTTCCATATATAGAGGCAACTTAAAGCCTTTAAAAGTTGTCCGCTTTTTTTGAAGCACCTTGTTTTTCACTACAGCATCCTTGAAAATAGCATTTCCAATTCATTTATTTTCCACTTCATAGTTAATAAACAGCTTAAATTTCTTTGAAAGCAAAGATAAAATGCTGAAGTACATTATCAAAGTTTTGCTTTGTTCAATATGAATAAGTTCTACCAGAAAAAATCCCCCAAATTTTGGGAGAAAATATGCAAATTTTGTCACACCTTTTGCACTATTTGATTTTAAAAAATAGTTAAAAGAAAAATCAGATACCAAACTATGATCAGATACCAAACTATGAGGTTTAATTTAACCCTTACTTTTCAAAATGAGATTTTTAAATATTTGATATTTGGAAATTAATTAATAATTAATTATATTAATTAAATATTAATTGATTATATTAATCCTAATTGATGTTTGGTCTCATCAATCAAAATATTTCCTTTAATGAAGCGGAAAAGAAGTTTTTATTCAAAGCACTAATAATTTATTTGTATCTTTTTTCTAATATCATGAATTCTGACTTCAAGGTCAGTGAAGAAGGAAAAGAAGGTACTCCAACTGCTGGAACAGATATTTCCCTGTGACTCAAGAAGAAGACCATGGTAAAGCAGATTGTCCCCCTGTAGCCTGTGAAAAACTCCATTTCTCAGCAGGGTCTGCTTCAGAGCCTGCATTGGAGCAGACTCCTGGCCAATGGACAGAAATTCAGGCAGGAATATGTCCCATGGGGAACCCAGGCTGGAGCAGTCTGTTCCTGAGAGACTGTATCTCCTGGAAAGGGCTCATTCTGAAAGAGGTCTTGGAATACCATAGCTTCTGGACAGGACCATATTGGAGCAGTTTATGAAAGACTGTCTCCTGTGGAAGGGACCCCACTGAAGCAAGGATGTAGCATAGGGAGGGAAGAGTCATGAGCCATTAGCAGAGTCTGGAAGGAAGGGTGGTGGGAAGGTGGTTTTAATTTTGGTTTTATTACTCATTTTCTTAGTCTAGTTTTACCTGATAATAAATTAAATTAGTCTTTTCCAAGTCAAGTTTTCCCATGAGGATAATTGATGATTTCCTTATTCTTGTCTTGAGCTGTAACGTTTTTATTCATATTTTCTCCCTGTCCTGAGGAAGAGGAGTGAGAGTGAGATTTGTTGAATACTTATCAGCTAGCTAAGGTCCACCTACTATAATCCTTTCACATTCATGTTCCAATGAGAGGTGAGTGGTATTCTACCCATACACTTTTACTTGTACTGTGTAGTTGTGATGATGACTGCTCTCTTCATGATTGTAGTGACTTACAAACTATTTGTCTTGGTTTGAAGGACAGGTGTCTGCCAATAAAGGTAAAAGCTTGTCTTTGAAATGGAGAATGTAAATCCCCCCTCCAAATTATTATCATTTTGAAATCAAGGGGCTCTCAGGCAAAGATATGTGAATTAGGAATAACAGTTCTTTGCTAGGAAATTTTAAACAAAATATTATTATATTAATATAGAAATTAAAATAGAAATTATTACAAAGAACAATCCCAAAACACTGACAGAGTCAGAATAGAACCTGACTGGTAGCAGTCAAATTAAATGGCGGCTACAGTCTTCTTGCAGTGGCAGATGTGGTTCAGCTGAATCAGTGTAGAAGGGTGCAGTTTTCCTCAGAAGGTCCAGAGATGATGTGGAAAGATCTGGCTTTCCTCTGGAATTTAGTGGAAAGAAGGTATCTTGGTGTTAAAAAGCTTTTATCTAGGTAGGAAAGGCTTGGCTCCTCCCCCTGGCTGGAGCATCTCCCAAAGGGATGAAATAATTTTATCAGTCACACAGTGTGACTTAATGGGCCATGAGGAGATGATATCTTCCTGGAGGGAGGATGGGTTGTGGAAAAGATGAAGATGATTGCCCCACCTAGTCTTAAAGATGGTCCATTATCAGATAATATGTGCCATGGAGATAAGGATCACTGCCCCACCCGGCTTCAACAGATGGTGATAGAATACACATTTCTGGCCACATTTTGTATTGCAACCCAACACACACTTCAGGACACAGATTTTCTAAAATTCAAGTGTTTGTTAAATAGTCAGTGCTGAGCTCATTCTGATAAGTACTATAAGAGTCATTAATCAGGTGCATTCAGGTAACTGTTTCAAATGATCATGTATTTCTCTAGCACTTGGCATTTTTAAAAGGAGAGTACCTAGCAAATTAAGTTATCATTTATTTTAGTTCATATTTCACAGACTGGTATGAAGACTCAATGTTCTGTTCTTGTACACAGTTATTAGTTCTGACTGGTTTTGCCCTTTTATTTCCTGCACAGCCTCTGACTAAATTTGAGGATGTATTTATGCATGACTAATTTGCATTTAAGGCCTCAGGTCCTGAAAAGTTCACCAGGCCATTTGGATGTGATCAGAAACTGGCAGTTTCTCTGTCAGTTGTCAGTGTTGAGTCAGAGAGAGTGGAGAATTTCTTCAAAGAAAGGTGAAGCCTTGGAATAGACTGCTCAGGGATATGGCTAAGTCACCATACTTGGAAATGTTCAACAGGTGACTGGATGTGGGAGGGCCATAGCATATTTGATATGATGGTGTTTGGTGAAAGGCTGGACTCTAGGATCTCAGAGGTCATTTCCAACCTAAATGATTCTGTGATCCTGTGAATGAAAGTGCTTAATATGAGATGCTAACAAAAAATTATTAATCACTACCCAGAAATGGAGTTATCAGAATGTCTTGGAGTGATTTATGATGACAGTTTATTCCATGATCCTCTCCTTTATGCCCAAAAATGGTTGTTGTATCTTTAAGGCCCGAGAACTGGGTATGTGCAGGGCTGGGCAGGGGGGGAGTTTTGAGGTTTTTGGTGGACATTTTCAAAGACTCCTTGCCCAGGTATTCTACAGCTCTGTGACATGAGGTTCTTCTTGGCTAGCTTGGTTTTGTTGGCTGAGGCTAAAAGCTTTTCCCTCCCCTGGCTTGGAGAAGCTGTAGTAGAAATCTTTCATCTGCCCTGAGACGAACTCAACAGCTTCAGGTCTGAGAACAGAGTGGGACTGGTGGGAGCAGGGCTGCCCTGTTCCAGCAGCAATCCTTAGGGAGACAAGGGAGAGAAAGCACACCAACAAGTTCCAGAGCAGGCTTTCTGCCTGCTATGACTGCTGTGGAGAGGAAGTTGACACCAGAGAGCCACCAGGTTCTTGCTTCCTGCTGGAACTCCTCCATGGAAGCTCCACTTCCCTTAGAGAGAAAGCTGGTGCTATCTTGAACTACGTGTTGGGAAGGGGTATCTCTTCAACATTTCCACCATTCTCTAGGCATTTTTAGGTCGTTGTTCTTGTGGGGGGTAGGGGAAGAATTCTGATAATTTGGTGTTTAGTAGTTATTTACTTTTGTTCCTTGCCTTGAGGGCATTCTGTTGTTGATAAGCCATTGGTTTAGTATGTCTTTTCTTTTCTTTTCTTTTCTTTTCTTTTCTTTTCTTTTCTTTTCTTTTCTTTTCTTTTCTTTTCTTTTCTTTTCTTTTCTTTTCTTTTCTTTTCTTTTCTTTTCTTTTCTTTTCTTTTCTTTTTTCTTCTGTTGTTATTAATTTTCTATTGGTGGAGAAGGACTGTTGAAATCCTTTAGAGGAGACTGCTCATTGCAGAGTGTGCTCTCTTAAATTTGTCTTGAAACTGAGACATGGAACGTCCTCTCTATCTCTGTGGATATAAAGACAATTGTCTATATTTCCTCAGATGGAAGTCCCTTAAGATCACACTTATCCACAAGCTGCTTTTGAGTCTGTAAATACGTATCTGCATACTTTTTTAGTAGAGTTGGCAGTAGGCTGAGAGAAATGATCTGAATTCTGTCTAGTGTTATAAGGCCACACCTGGAGTATTGCATACAGTGCTGGTCTCTCCAGTACAAAAGACATACAGAAACACTGGGTACAGTCAAACAAAGGAACACCAAGATGATGAAGGGACTGGAGCATTTCTCTGAACTGAAAAGGTTCATTGAGATAGAACTGTTCAGCCTGGAGGAGGAGATGTTTCACAGGTTCTTTACAGTGGTGTCCAATGACAGGACTAGATCAATGGGCATGAGCTAGAACACAGAAGACTCCATCTGAACACCTGGAAACACTTTTTCAACTGTGAGAGTGGCTGAGCACTGGCACAGGTTTCCCAGGAGCACTATGGAGCTTCTACTCCTGGAGAAATTCAAAAGATGTCTGTAGATTGCTCTGGGCAACTGGCTTGAGGTGGTTCTACTCAAGCAGCGCATAGGACTAGAAGACCTCCAGGGGTTCCTTCCAGCCTCTCTGGTTCTAGAATGCTTCTAGAAAAGTTCTGTGCTGCAACATCTCATTAAATGACAGATTATTAAGATAAGAAGCTGTTACAGAAATCCTTAGATTTAATAATGATGAATGTCGTAAACAGAATTAAATTCAAGGTATTAAGAAGGATAATTTAATATTAAGTGCCTTATCTGGAAAACTGTAGAATCTGCTTTTCATGTGGGCTTTGATAAATGTGGCCTTTAGAAATATGAGTGGCTCTACATCAGGGAATTTGGAGGATGAGACTATGATTCCATAACTCACTTCCAAATACTAGTGTTCTTGTACCAATAGGGAAGTTTATTTCAATTACCCACTCCATTCAGGATAAGTAAAAGTAGCCTTAGGACATTTTCCAGCCTCATTTTGTAAATTTATTGCAGCAGTACAATGTGCAGAAATCTAAATTAGAAGAATCATTTGGCTTGTGATTGAAAACCTGGCTCACAAATTTATCTAGACTTTATTAGAGTGATCAAATATTGAGCAAGAATAGTGAGAGGAAGCACAAAAGAGGAAATGAAGTAAACGAAATTGCATGATTGAATAGGCCCATAAAACAACTTTTTTAAAACTTGGAGTAAGTCAGCTAGGCAATATAATTTACTGCTCTATACTTTTAACCTTTTTATTTCTCTTTGATATAAAGAAAATATGGAATGTAAGGATTACACATCTAGAATTTTTAGTTTCCACAACTGTCTAATTGTGACATTAGACAAATAATGTGAGCTCTAGTTTAGATATGCTTCTGAACAACCATTCTCAAATTTCTTTACTGAAATTAATTTGAAGAAAAGTATGTTCACAATGCAAAAGCAGTTCAAGATTGCATAAGTATAAACCTCCATAAGTTATACACACTTATTTTACAGAAAGTGAATTTACTGAAGAAACAAAATAATGCTCCAAAGAATTTATAAGTTGCAGTAAGAGACCAGAAATGAAGGAATGGTTCACAGGCTTTTTTCTGATTTAAAAGCCTAGAATTTAAATTTTAAGCCTCTGCAGAGGCAAATGACTTAGTTTGAGAAAGTTATTACTCACTTTGTAAGGTGTTGTGTGGTCCCTGGACAGTTCTTTTAGATTTTAGCTGATTGCCATAAAGCAGTATCATACTTAAACCAATGATAGTACTGTAAAAAACAGACAAACAAAAAAAATCTGTCATTCTTTATTTCTAAGAATTAATCATTCCTGCTTCATAAATCTAAAATGCCAACAGTTGGAGCCACCAATAGAATAAAGAGATCTAAAAGAAAATTTTTCATCTGAGTGTATTAGGGAGATGTTACACTCAGAACTTCCCTAATTCAATTCCATATGGGCTCTTTTCATGCTCCTGTTTGTCAACATGGGGAAAGAGCTTGTAAATATTATGTCACTAGCGATTTTTTATATCATATTTGTTAAGGATGAAACTCTGAAGAAATAATTTTGAAAGGTATCAGCAATAAAATTTTACAACATCCTGAATCAGAAGAGACCCACAAGGGTCATCAAAATCCAAATCCCAATTCACAGGATTTGGGTATGAAGTAAATTAGATAAATGTAAGTATTGCTACTCATACATATCTTTATTTATTTTATGTTTCATTCATTCATTCATTCATTCATTCATTCATTCATTCATTCATTCATTCATTCATTCATTCATTCATTCATTCATCTATTATGGAACTGGCAAATATAGCGTGTCAAGTACTAACAGAACTTCTCTATGCTATTATGCCACTGTTCCCTGTCCTGGACCAGATAAAATATATCCATCCTTTTAAATTGAACTGTAACTCACTAGGATTGCATGTTCACTCTTTTGATTGATCTGGGCAGATACAATCAAGTGAGAGTTGTGCCTGATACAGTTTATTAATGAATATATTTAGGGGTAATCCATGGAGTTTATGAAATTCTATTTATCATTAAATGTACTTAGGAATTTATTGTCTCATCAGATTATTTTAGAGAAAAAGAAAAAAAAGACACATCAGTTAGAAAGAGAATTTAAAAATCATTAAATGACATCTGTTGATAAGTACAGAGTAACACGTGTACTGCAGGAGAAAATGCAGTAATATTTAACTTTTTTATACAATGTAAAATTATGTCTTTGCCATCTTCTCTTTTAAACATATGCAGGAATATCACTGGTTTTCTCTAGCAGTCAAACACATAAACACTATAGTGAAAAAATTTGGCCTTGGATGGGTTTTTGGCGATTATCTGAATTGGGATATACTCTGGTATTATAGGAGTAAAAATTGCTTATGGCTGATACAATCTATAAAATATGTTCATATACTATATATAAATACAATCCTATAGTAAATCTGATTTTTATTTATTAAGAACAATTCTGCTAAACTAGTGATTTACTAACCTTTTATTATAATTTCATTAAAAAGGAAGGTGGTTATTTGCTATATGTAAAATTTTGTAGGAGAGAAAGTTTTCAAAATATTTTTCTTTTGGCTTTCCTTTTATATGTCCCACATAGTATACTTCCCTGATACTTTTTTTGTGCTGCAGAAAGCAAAGTTTACACAGAAGTTCACTGACAAGTTTAAATTAAAACAAAAAAAACCACCCCTCTGATTTAAAGCCATGAAAAAGGAATTGCTATAAAATAATATTAAAATATATTTAAAGATTTGTTGAGTTTGGAGATGTGCATATCACCAGCACAAAGCAGTGTACTGACTTCTCTCCTCCTGCCAAAGAAATAGGAAAAACTAAATCAGCTGTAAGGTGTGAAAGTTCAACTGAGCTGATCAGAGAAGTAGGGCAGAAAGTGTCCTAATTTGGCAGAAAAAAGTAATAATTTATAAAAAATTATAAAAGATTCTTAAAAAATGGAATGCAGCCATTAGGAGCTATAAAATAATGGGAAATTTAGACATACATATAGATACATATATACACACACACACAGAGGGAAAGTGTGTCTCAGTACTAACAGACTTAAGCAGGATACCATATACAGAACAAAATGTCAGAAGTTATTTACTTTGATGCAGGCAGTGTAGTAAATGAGATACAACAATGAAAAGGGTACTATAATTTAATATGACTCTATGGTTACAGTCTTTGTATTAGAATTGTATCATGGACACAAAATGGCAAAGGCATCCTTCTGGAAAATGGTCAGCTTTTAGAAGCTGGCTTCTCAGTAAAATATGTTAACAAAAACTATCCTCCAGGGAAAAATACTATCTATCAAATGAAATGCACAGACAACAGCATGGAGAAAGTAGAGGGTGAGATTTTAAAATGAAAGGAGGAATGATAAAGCACTGGGAAGTTGAGAAGTTCAGAAGAAAATATTGACTCCTCAAACCCCATATTTAAGATTTAAAGAAATTATAAAGCTTAACCCACCCAAAAAAAACAAGAACAAGGACAACTAAATAACCCAAACAAACAAAAAAAGCTCACAAACCAAAACAAAAACTCATCAATGAAAATTAATGTCTCCAAATCCTCGTCCTTATATATACACATAAATATTTAGAGTTAAGGCAAGTCTCTTGCATCTGATAGAGTTAATTCCATAGCTGCTATGGAATTGTTTATGATTTTAAGGTAGAAATGGTGATGGGAGAATTCTGGACAGTTTCTTTTCTCTCTTGTCCTTCAATTTCATGATAAACTAAGCATATTACTCATTTAGGAACTTGGATGAAAGTACTAACAAATTTTTTCTGGAAAGTTTAATCAGGTGCATGTTAAGAAAAACCTGGCATATCAATAGGAGGATGAAAAGCTCAGAAGTGTTTTAAAAATAGCTTGGTGACCCTATCATTGAGTAGACAATTTCAGGAAATTATGTTTTAATGACACACAATGTAGTGATAGATTTAGTTAATTTTCAGGCCTGGCTAGAAATGCCTCAGGCTATTACAGTTCTAGTCAATCATGCAATTTGTTACTATCAAAAAGATTGGAATGGTGATTCTGTCAAAAGATGTTCCAGAGAATGCCATAACTGTCTGCAGCAAAAAGCAAGAGATTTGACAAATCAAAGGCAAAATTATGATTTACACAGCTTGTATAAAGCTAGAGGGCTAATTTGCAAAGCATTCCAGATTCCCCTTGGAGACAATCTCAGCAATTGCTGAAGTGTTAATTGAATTGGATGAAAAGGAAGTAATTCAAAAGTGCAGTTCAATAACTAATTCAATAACTAGTAGCACAGTAGATTATGAAAGCATTTTACAGAGACTAACAATGACTGTCATATTTAAATGAAATAACACCTGTCCACTCTGGTGGTGGAATCTTATGGACATAAGCAGCTATTTGAAATAAAATGTAGCTGTTATCTAGGATAAAGATATCCAGTGGATTATCACCTCTCTGCTGTCACAAGGAGAATCAGTGTAAGTTTGCCTTAAATGTTTGGAATTTCATGACTGTTGTTTCTTGTAGAAATGGAGAAAGATTTTGTGCAACACTTCTCATGATTGTTAATGCCTCAGATATTTTTTAGATATGTGGACATATTAACATTAGTTGTAGTGGGTTTTCAACTCTGATTAATTGCAGTCTATTTAGATAAATTTGCCAGGGAGTCTCAAAGCAATGCCATACTATCCTACCTTTAAGTGTCTATTACTGTTTTGTAATGTCACACGTTTCTCCAAAGCTTGTATTCTCGAGTGAGATGGCTGTATTATAGTAGAGGAAAAAGAGCACTAGAGACTCTAACTTCCTCATAGGACCTCTGTAAGCTTTAGTCAATATTCTTAGACAACTTTGAAATCTTTCAGAGCCAGGTTACCAGAAGATACTCAGAAAATCACATAATATTCTGAGTTGGAGGGAACCCAAAAGAATCATCAAATCCAACTCTTATTGGTTATATGACTAATGACAATGAACATTATTATGTGATCCTACACCCATAAGAGTTTGGGGATATTACAGTGGAATGCAACAGTAGTTCTCCATGTAGTAAGTCTTAACATGAATTTTTGAAAAAGAAAATCTACAGCAATATTTCTTTTACAATCTCATAGTCCATCAATCAGTTACATTGATTTACAATTATTTAAAGAAAGATTTCAAAAAAGAAACATAGAGTTAAAGTTCCTTCTAACATGTTCTGTGTCCAATGGCACCTGTCTGAATCTGTTAGGCATTTGGTCATACTTTCATGCTTTCACCATAACAGACTTCCAGCATCTTTACCTTTTTATTATTTCCAGTATTGAAAAGTGTTATTCTTGGTTTGCATTGAAATAATAGAAATGATAACCAAGTTTCAGTGCTTATTTAAGAATTTTAGATGTCCTTGCAATTTATTCTTTATAATTTTTAATTGATTTTGAAATTTATTTATTTGGAGGATATTATTTTGTGAGGGATAGAACTTGTAAACCAATGTTGCAAAAGAAAAACTCTATTTTAATGCATGTGATAATATAAGGATTGTAATCCCTAAGTTATATTAGTCACATTTTTATAAAATTTTGTTTATAATGTCTCTTGGATTTTTTATAAGGGGGCTCATTAGCATTCCTCAAAGACTCCTGTGCTGTAAGTGCCTGTTTCAGTCCCATTCAAAATGAACCTAGAAAGCAGAATCTTTTGAAAAATAACTCCTCCTAATTTTAGTTACTTTACTTCACATTGGATGTTTTTATATTGTATGTATTAGGTTTACCAAAATTACAGATCAGCAATTCAGTTCCATGAAACAATAAACATTTTAATTTTTTCACATATGGGAAAATTGTGGTGAAATGATGAGGTGTGGAGCCTGTGTAAATTGTCTATATTTACTGATGTCATGATGCTATTTTGACTTTTCTTGTGAATTTCTTTTTGTGATGTGTTGTGTCCGAAGACTGTGTGATGAATGCATATTTTAATGATCATTTCAGACACTGAAAAGGAAAATATACTACTGGAAGTTCAGCTCAGGGATTGTAAATGCCAAAAAGACATGAGCACAACGTTAATGCAGCTGAAAATAATAGTTGGTGATACAACTTCAAAGGGTTTTTGTATAACACTCTCTTCTGTCTAGTGGCAATATGGTGACATTGAGCACATACATCAAAGATCAGTTGAGGATTCCTATATTTATACCTGGTGTGGTCTTTTCCTGATGGTCTCTTCCTCTTTGAAAGCCACTTGTTTGAACACTGCAGCCTATGGGGAGGACCCATGTTGAAGGAGTTTGTGAAAGATTTTTTCTGTAGCAGGGACCCCACAACAGAACAGGGAAACTGTGAGAAAGTAAAGGAGGGGCAAAGATAAAGTGTTACAAGCTGATGACAATCCCTATTCTTCATTCCACTGAATCCACAGGAAGAAAAACAAGATCAAGAGCCATGAGTGAAGTTAGGTGTGGTAAGAAGGGTGATGAGAAGGTGATTTTAGTTTTGTTTATCCTACTCTATTTTTAATTAACTGATATAACTAATCAAATATAACGAATGTAATTTAATTACTCTTTCCCAAGTCAAATCTGTTTTGCATGTGAGAGTAGTTCACGAACAATCTTCCTATTCTTATTTTGACCCACAAGACCTCTTTTCCATCATCAGTAGCTGCCTAATGCATTATTTTGATAAATTTTTAAAAAGTTTATAATGAGAAAGTACTTCCCTTCATTTCTGTTGCCATCTTCCCACCTGGTTTTGGGTACAGTAACAGCTTGTCTTTCATGCCACTGGAGTGCTTTAAAATGCTATAACCATGAAACATGTTTTCCCACCAAATCCTGATTTCCCTCTGTTTCTCAGATGTGAGGTTATGAGCTTCTCACTCAAACCAGTGCAGAGTTAGTCATGTTAGTGCAGTGCACCACCATCACCAGTGGAAGTAAAACACCTGTTTTCCCTTGGAGCTAGAAGGAAGTGGATTTATATTGAAGGTGGTATTTAGTAGAAAGAAAAGAGGACATGTCAAATACAGTGTCAACATATGTATATTCCTTAAAGTCGCTTGCTCAGTGAGACCATACTGAAACCTTCAGGCACAGTGTGTGGTGGTACTGATGCATAACTCTTATGAAACTAGGAGCATCTCCCCTGAATCAATTCTCCTATCTAACTCTGAACATTTCTAGCTCCTTGGTATACTGTTGACTCTCTGAAGGGAAAAAAAATAAAAAAGAAAAAAATCACAGAAGAACTTACACAGCCTGAAAGAGCATTCAACAGCTCAATGCTGAAGAAAAATTTTCCTTTTACCCTTCAGGTGCAGGAAAAGAGATGCAAGTTCATATGAAACTGCTGCTATATGTTCCTTATGAAGTTCCACAGGTTTTGAAATAAAGGTAGCTGGACAAAAGCCATTTTATTGCTCTTCCATGAAACACAAAGGTTTATTTTTAGTAGAATAAACACTTTTAAAATAAATGAAACTGCAGAATTTCATAGAGGACAAATAACATGGTTTATAAGAAAAAACAAACAAACTAAACAGTTGTGTTAAAAAGATCAAAAAATATATCACAAATCAGATTTTTAAAATTACAGTCATAGAAATAGCATTTTAAAGCATTTTCATAAAGAATATTAGGTCAGCAAAAGTACAATTTTTGACATGGATTTATGGATTATTCTGCCACAATTATTTGCAGTGAGAGATTGATTTCTTATGGCAAGGACTGTATAGCTGTCATTTTAAAAATGAATAATGTTAAAAATTCTGCTAAAAAATATACAGATGCTTTCATATTTGAGCAAATACCATTCATAAAATGACATTAGGTCTTTAAGGAAAACTCAGAGGAGCAAAGTGTTTATTCAAGATATATTTACACAATGGCACATTCATTACACTATTTTCTTTTTGAAACTCTTTGTATCACAAGAAAGGGAAAGAAAATTTCCCTTTAAATTGTATTAGATATGCAGTGTAATGCAGTTACTCAGGAAGATTTAAGAGAAGGTGGTTGGTACTAAGTAGAATGGAGAAATAAGATCAATATTTTAATGTCTGCTCTCATTTAAAAAGCAACTCACTGACTTTGCAAAAATTATAGCAGACAAGAAATCATAGCTATACTTTTAGTGTATATGTCAAGGACAAAAATAAAATTTTAAGTTGCTTTTATTTTATGATTAGCACAAGACAAGACACTATAATTTGTGCAGATATATGTCTATGAAAAAAAATTGTATAAAAGTAGCTATTAAGTTTTGCTTTTCTTTACTAGTTGCTTGTGGTAGCAGTTGCTGTTTCTGGTTTAGTAAAATGATTAGTTTATATTTTCTTTTTAGTCTAATGAAGGAAGAAAATCCTCTTTCACAGGCATGGGCCAATCTACAAGTATTTTTAATTATCAAACTATACTTAATGGTGTATGATTAATGAATTATATTTCTTAGTTATCTTATTTTTCCCTTTAATTAAGGGAAAGAAAACCCCTTTTAAAATAATTTGCTAGATGGAAAGAGATATTTGTTTCAGACTTTAGGGGAAAAGTATAAAAGAAAGCTGAAAAATAAGGAATAGTTTCCAAAGAAGACAAGGTTTTTGAAGATTTGGAATCCATTCTAAAATATCTTTAACTTAAATCCACAATTAAGTAATACCTAATAAGCGGTATTGCAAATACTTCTGTGCCAGAAATATAAATTTTCTCCTTATAAAGGATTTATCATTTATCACTCAAAAATGGCAGACAGATGAGACCTTTGTCTCATAAGGCAACTCCAAGACATTGGAGGACTATGTAGAAATTGATTTGGTGATACAAACTCGATGGAAATGCTGAGTTACCCAGATCTGAATTTTTTTTTCTAAATTATTTAAAAATAGTAAATATTATTTGGATGCAGTAAAGACTACTTAGTGTAATCTTCATTTCTGTATTTTTTTTGCAGAACCCTATAGTGTTTTACATCTAGACTTCAGTAATTTAAATAAATTATAAATAAAATTCAGCAGCCAAAATCAGGCTTTGTTCTATAGTTATTAACTGGCAACTGCTGCATATTTCAATAGTGCATGATTTTTCAAAAATTTCATTAATACATCATTCATCACTCATTTTTCATCTCCCAAAACAATTTAACACTGTTGTCTTTCATGCAGAGAATAACATACTCATATTATATTTTTGATGAAACCAAGTGACCCTTTAAATTTGCAATAGGGTTCTTTAATTTTTGCATGTTTTTCTTCACTGCTGTTCATTTAAACCTCTATTTTTAGTAACCATCTGCAAGCATTTGACTCTGTGACAATTATTCAGCTGTGCCACATCATGACTGATGTTTTACAAATGTTCTAAGGAAAAAGAGACTAAACAAGGCAGGAAAAACCTCACATTCAAATAAAAAAGTCGCAGTTCAGAATCCTTCATTTTCCATACAGCTGAGACATCTGAATAGTAATTATTGGCCTGATTGTTAACCCAACTTAATTGCATTTTGTCTTCCTATCTGATGAGCATTTCATGATGATGACAATTACTTCTGCTAAGAGATATTCAATCCATTGATATTTCCCCACACTGATAGCCAGGGGGCCCTGCAGATAAGGCTATGCAGACAAAAATGTAATTTTCTCTCTATGTTAATTCAGTTATGATTTTTAAAGTGAGAAAGAATCCCTGAGTATTCAAGTGAGAAATAATCATAGTTTAGATTTCTATCATCTCCCAGCCTGCCTTCCACATGGCAGAAATTGAACTAATATTCATTAGAAAGTGCTTTAATTAACAAACAAAGAGAGACCAAGCCAGCATAATCACTGCTGATTAATTAGGCCACCTCTATACAAGATAAAGCAATCTGTTTTTTCCTGTTATTTATAAAAACTCCTGCATTCAAGATAATCTCTGTACTAGTTGGAATTGCTTGGATTGCTAAACTGTTCACTCATAATTATTTAGTCTTTATTTTTGCATGTTTACAGATAAGTTAGGTAGAAATGTTTGGCAAGTTCTGTTGCACAAAGAGAGTTAACATGTTTTCATCCATCTTCATATTTCACAGGATCCCACTATATTAGATTTCCACTCAAAACTTAAATACACAAGTGAAACCAAATGACTGTAGAATTAGAAGGCTCTTATGCCTTTAGCATTTTGTCTGGGTTTTAAAAGTGTGATGAAAACCCTGACATAGAATTCATGCTGCCCGGAAGGACATATACCAATGAATATTATTTTAAAATAGTATTAAATAAACAAAAAATATTTAAGGAATATGAAAAATTAAAGACAAATACTTTCTTATGTTTATTTTAATATTTTTTGCTTGGCATAAATGGATATAAAAAAGTAAGAATATCTTTAGAGTACTCATTGTCACACTTCCTTGCAGAAGCTTGGAAGATTTTCATCAAAATTCAAAGAAATGTCACAGAACAGTCATTCTCATTATCCAGAATTAGCAGCTGAAAACAGATAATATATCAAAATCCTCTGCTCCCTTTATTAGGGGGGAAAAGACAAAACTTTGGTGACATTTGTAGTGGTGGGCAAGGTAGATTTGAATTAATTAAATGGAGTCTGGATGTTATCCAATCTGAAGACATCTGAACAGGAAGAACATTTTACATAGTCAAATCTTGTCTTTTTCTATCAGAAAGAGAAATTTCACTAATTTACCTGTCAGATTAAATTTTAAAAGTACAGATAATTTGTCTTAGAGTTTCCCTATAATGAATAGAAAAGCTGTAGAAAGAGAATATAACTTTTTTTAGGACTGAAGAACTATCTGAAAATTCAAATATCCCGATTCTTGAGTATGTTGTCATTGCTACAGGAAATATGGTATTATGCTCATTCCAGTAAGCCCCAGGAACCAAAATATGTTCCCAGGTCTTTCAAAGACTGCAAGTTCTTCAGTGAGAGAATACTGGAACTGCACTTAGTATTTCCCAAAACCTAAGGAATCTAAACTCAGTATTTTGAAATGTTAAAATATATTATTTTTTTTAAATTATCTTTTTCAATCAACAACTTTGCTTTCCTCTCCCCCTGATTAATTTTCTACCAGAGTGAGATTTTTTCTATTTTTATTTTTAAAAAACAAATTCTGAAGTCTTACAATAAAATATAACAATTTGGGGGTGCAATTGTTAATTATATCTTCAGATATGGAACAGAAAGACATCTCATGAGGACAGTCACCTCCTAAATGGGGACAGAGACAAGCCAGAGGTGCTTTAATGCTTTTTTTGTCTCTCTCTTCAATACTGATGTGGAATCAAGGGGGTGTCAGGGCTCTGAGCTGGAGGACCATGACTGTGAAAATTATCAACTCCAGCTGAATCGAAACTTTTGGAGAGATCTGCTGCTCCAGCTGGATTCCTACAAAGCTGTGGGTCTGATGGGATTCATTTGAGCATCTGAGAATGCTGCTGGTGTCATCATGATCCTCTCTCAATGATTTCTGAATGGC